>NC_057799.1:536761832-536780465 GCF_018294505.1 Triticum aestivum
GATGGCTAGGCCACCGACAAGAAAAAAATATCATGCCATTGAGGACATGGCAAAAAACAAGTTAAGAAAAAAATTGGCAACAAAGAAATAAAAACAACATATAATTAAAATAATTACATATTGCACGGTAAAAGATCTGACTTGCATCTTGCACCGTGGAAGGTTCGACTTAAATCTTGTCTCATACCATGTCAAGCACGAGGGACTCTTGTTAGAGTGTTGTTCTCTTCCTATGTCTTTTTAGGCCTTCTATCCTCCCCCTCTTTGGGGACTATATTTGGGCATGGATATCATACTCTGTATGCTTTTTTGTAGACATTTCTATGCAATGACAGTGAATTCGTGTTTGGGCTACACGTTGCAATTTGAAAAAACTGAACTACAACTAACAAATATGAATAATAAGAAGGGTGGTACTAAAATAATCCCCCATTAAGTAGAGATGATAGGGATATTAAAAAATTGCGGGATTGCACGGTTCCAAAGAAAGTAGCTTACAATTGTGTAAACTTCCATAGTGGAGAGAGTGTCAAATTTTGTACCATATACACACAACTATAAAGAAGACATTTTTTTCGAAAAAGAGGTTATCCCCCGGCCTCTGCATCAAAACGATGTATGCGGCCATCTTATTAATAAGCAAATAGTTCAACAAAGTCTTCAAGTCTTAAAAAGTAAAAAAAAAGCTCACAAAGAGCAAAAAACATGAAACAGGATAGCCACAACCGGCGGAATAAAGATAGATAGGAAACTAGACACCTATCCTATTATATGACCGCCATCCAAACCGGTTGAAGATAGCTCGCGCTACGGTCTCCCACCAGATAGACCCAGTAACCATACGCTCCCTGGCATCCGTCGGAGTGAGTAGCGACCACATATGGATCAGTGTAGTGGCCTGAAAAATAACCTGCAAGAAATGAATATATGTTGTTCTGTTAAAAACCAAATCGTTCCTGCAATTCCATACAACCCATAATAAAGCGCATACTCCTACACGGATATGTTTCGTTGTTTCTGACTCAACTCCATCTAGCCACGTCCCAAATAACGTGTGGATGGTAGTCGAACTAGTAATGTTAAACGCTATGTGAACAGACCGCCATAAAATTTTGGCCATTGGGCAATCAAGAAAGAGGTGTTTGATAGATTCATCATGATCACAGAAGCTGCATCTTCGAGATCCTGTCCAGTTACGTTTTGCCAAATTGTCCGTAGTTAGAATGACTTGTTTATGGACATACCACATAAACACTTTAACTTTTAAGGACACTTTGACTTTCCAAATATGCATAGATCGAGGGATAGAGCCAAAGTTGATAATATCCAAATACATGGATTTTACCGAAAACACTCCATTCTTGGTTAGTTTCCAGTGCAACTGGTCTGGCTGTTGAGAAAGGTGAACATCCATCAATCTTCTCACAAGATGGAGCCAAGCTTCCCAACGGTTTCCCGCTAAAGTCCTCCTGAATTGAATATTGAGAGGGTTGGACTGTAATACTGTTGCAACGTAAGCATCTCTACGCTGAACAATATTATAGAGAGAAGGATATTGGATAGCTAGAGGCGTCTCCCCTAACCATATATCCTCCCAGAATCTCGTGGAAGTACCATTTCCAACGATAAATTTTGTGCTTTGGAAGAAGACTGATTTCACTCTCATCAGTCCTTTCCAAAACGGCGAATCGGTTTGTCGGACCATCACCTGGGATAAGGTTCTAGAATGTAGGTACTTATTACACGGTATCTGGGCCCATGTGGCATCAGTCTCTACAGATAGCTTCTACAGCCACTTGCTGAGAAGACATCTGTTCTTCACCTCTAAATTTTCGATGCCAAGACCACCTTGGTCTTTTGGCCTACAGATAATATCCCATTTAGCAAGTCTAAATTTTCGTTTTAGCTCATCGCTCTGCCAGAAAAAACGCGATCGATAGAAGTCCGGTCTTTTCCAAACCCACCTCTAAGAAGGACAAGAGAAACATTGGCATACTCATGAGCACCGAATTAATGAGAATTAGTAGGCCTCCATATGACATAAGCTTGCCCTTCCAGCAGCTTAGTTTCTTTTCAAATTGATCCTCAATGCACTTCCATTCTTTGTTAGATAGCCTACGATGGTGAATTGGTATGCCCAAATTGAAGGAAATATTCCCTAGAGGCAATAATAAAGTTGTTATTTATATTTCCTTATATCATGATAAATATCTATTCTTCATGCTAGAATTGTATTAACCGGAAACTTAGTACATGTGTGAATACATAGACAAAATACAGTGTCTCTAGTATGCCTCTACTTGACCAGCTCATTCATCAAAGATGGTTAAGTTTCCTGACCATGGACATGTGTTGTCATTTGATGAACGGGATCACATCATTAAGAGAATGATGTGATGAATAAGACCCATCCGTTAGCTTAGCATAATGATCGATAAGTTTTATTGCTATTGCTTTCTTCATGACTTATACATATTCCTCTGACTATGAGATTATGCAACTCCCGAATACTTGAGGAACACCTTGTGTGCTATGAAACGTCACAACGTAACTGGGTGATTATAAAGATGCTCTACAGGTGTCTCCGAAGGTGTTTCTTGGGTTGGCATAGATCAAGATTAGGATTTGTCACTCCGTGTATCGGATAGGTATCTCTGGGCCCTCTCGGTAATGCACATCACTATAAGCCTTGCAAGCAATGTGACTAATGAGTTAGTTACGGGATGATGCATTACAAAACGAGTAAAGAGACTTGCCGGTAACGAGATTGAACTAGGCATGAGGATACCGACGATCGAATTTCGGGCAAGTAACATAGCGATGACAAAGGGAATAACGTATGTTGTCATAAGGTTCAACCGGTAAAGATCTTCGTAGAATATGTAGGAACCAATATGGGCATCCAGGTTCCGCTATTGGTTATGGACTAGAGAGATGTCTCGGTCATGTCTACATAGTCCTCGAACCCGTAGGGTCCGCATGCTTAACGTTCGTTGACGATATAGTATTATATGAGTTATGTATGTTGGTGACCGAATGTTGTTCGGAGTCCCGGATGAGATCACGGACATGAGGAGGAGCTCCGGAATGGTCCGAAGGTAAAGATTGATATATAGGATGATATGGTTCGGCCAAGGGGTGAAGCCCACGAGGCTTTAGGTCGGTGCAAAAGGAGTTTTGCGGAGGCCAGGGGGCCAAATGCCGGAGACCCTGGCGTCTGGCCCTGGGCCAGACGCCGAGGCCCATGGCGTCTGGGCCAAGCGCCAAGGATTGTGGTGTTTGGTCCTGGAGTCCGAGTGGGACTCTTGCCTTTCGGGAAAAACCGACTTTGAAGAGGCTTGTTCTCCAAGTTTCGACCCCAGGGCTCAACATATAGATAGAGGGGCAGGGCTAGCACCAAATAAACATCAAGAAACACCAAGCCGTGTGTCGGCAACCCCGTCCCCTCTAGTTTATCCTCCGTCATAGTTTTCGTAGTGCTTAGGCGAAGCCCATGGGGAGATTGTTCTTCACCAACACCGTCACCACGCCGTCGTGTTGTCGGAACTCATCTACTACTTCGCCCGTCTTGCTGGATCAAGAAGGCGAGGACGTCATCGAGCTAAACGTGTGCTGAACGCGGAGGTACCGTACGTTCGGTACTTGATCGGGATGGATCATGAAGGTGTACGACTACATCAACCGCGTTGATAAATGCTTCCGCTTTCGGTCTACGAGGGTACATAGACACACTCTTCCCTCTCGTTACTATGCATCTCCTAGATAGATCTTGCGTGATCGTAGGATTTTTTTTGAAATACTGCGTTCCCCAATAGTGGTATCAGAGCCAGGTCTATGCGTAGATGTTATATGCATGAGTAGAACACAATGAGTTGTGGGTGATAATAGTCATACTGCTTACCAGCAACGTCTTACTTTGATTCGGCGGTATTGTTGGATGAAGCGGCCCGGACCGACATTACATGACCGCGTTCATGAGACTGGTTCTTCCGACTTGCTTCGCACACAGGTGGCTAGCGGGTGTTTATTTCTCCAACTTTAGTTGAATCGAGTTTGACTACGCCCGGTCCTTGTTGAAGGTTAAAACAACACACTTGATGAAAAATCGTTGTGGCTTTGATGCGTAGGTAAGAACGGTTCTTGCTAGAAGCCCGTAGCAGCCACGTAAAACTTGCAACAACAAAGTAGAGGACGTCTAACTTGTTTTTGCAGGGCTTGTTGTGATGTGATATGGTCAAGACGTGATGATATATATATATATATATATTGTTGTATGAGATGATCATATTTTGTAAAAGTTATCGGCAACTGGCAGGAGCCTTATGGTTGTCGCTTTATTGTATGAAATGCAATCGCCATGTAATTGCTTTACTTTATCACTAAGCGGTAGCGATAGTCGTAGAAGCAATAGTTGGCGAGACGACAACGATGCTACAATGGAGATCAAGGTGTCAAGCCAGTGACGATGGTGATCATGACGGTGCTTTGGAGATGGAGATCAAAGGCAGAAGATGATGATGACCATATCATATCACTTATTCTGATTGCATGTGATGTTTATCCTTTATGCATCTTATTTTGCTTAGTACGGCGGTAGCATTATAAGATGATCTCTCACTAAATTTCAAGGTATAAGTGTTCTCCCTGAGTATGCACCGTTGCTACAGTTCGTCGTGCCGAGACACCACGTGATGATCGGGTGTGATAAGCTCTACGTTCACATACAATGAGTGTAAGCCAGTTTTGCACACGCAATACTCGGGTTAAACTTAACGAGCCTAGCATATGCAGATATGGCCTCGGAACACTAAGACCGAAAGGTCGAGCGTGAATCATATAGTTGATATGATCAACATAGTGATGTTCACCATTGAAAGCTACTCCATCTCACGTGATGATTGGACATGGTTTAGTTGATATGGATCACGTAATCATTTAGATGACTAGAGGGATGTCTACCAAAGTGGGAGTTCTTAAGTAATATGATTAATTGAACTTTAATTTATCATGAACTTAGTCCTGATAGTATTTGCATATCTATGTTGTAGATCAATAGCTCGCGTATAGCTCCCCTGTTTTATTTTTAATATGTTCCTAGAGAAAACTAATTCGAAAGATGATAGTAGCAATGATGCGGACTAGGTCTGTGATCCAAGGATTATCCTCATTGCTACATAGAAGTATTATGTCCTTGATGCACCACTAGGTGACGAACCTGCTGCAGGAGCAGATGCAGACGTTATGAATGTTTTGCAAGCTCGGTATGATGACTACTTGATAGTTTAGTGCACCATGCTTTACGGCTTAGAACCGGGACTTCAAAAATGTTTTGAACGCCATGGAGCATATGAGATGTTCCAAGAACTGAAATTGGTATTTCAGACTCATGCCCATGTCGAGAGGTATGAGACCTCTGACAAGTACTTTGCCTACAAGATGGAGGAGAATAGCTCGGCTAGTGAGCATGTGCTCAGAATGTCTGGGTACTACAATCGCTTGAATCAAGTGGGAGTTAATCTTCCAGATAAGATAGTGATTGACAGAGTTCTCTAATCACTATCACCAAGTTACTAGAACTTCATGATGAACTATAATATGCAAGGGATGACGAAAACAATTCCCAAGCTCTTCGCAATGCTGGAATCAACGAAGGTAGATGATAACCCACAAGTATAGGGGATCAATTGTAGCCTCTTTCGATAAGTGAGAGTGATAACCCACAAATATTCCATCAATTTCTATCGACCACCGATACAACTCTACGCACGCTTAACGATCGCTTTACCTAGAACAAGTATGAAACTAAAAGTACTTTGTAGGTGTTGTTGGATAGGTTTGCAAGAATATAAAGAGCACGTAAATAAAAACTAGGGGCTTTTTAGGTAAATAAGCAATAAAGTTAGTATAGCGAGTGTGGAAAAGTGGTGGTAGGAGTTGCGAAATTCTCCCTAAACAATTGACTACTTTACTAGACCGATAGCAAGTTTTATGTGGGAGAGGCCACTGCTAGCATGTCATCCCTGACTTGGAATTCTATGCACTTATGATTGGAACTATTAGCAAGCATCCGCAACTACTAATGTTCATTAAGGTAAAACCCAACCATAGCATTAAGATATATTGGTCCCCCTTCAATCCCGTATGCATCAATTTCAATGCTAGGTTGAAGCTTCTGTCACTCTTGCCCTCCAATACATAGTCCTATCAACATACAACTAACCCTATGGTGTGATCCACGCGCACGCTCATATGATGGGCACCAAAGGACAGCAACATAACCACAAGCAAATTAAACCAATCATAGCAATTCACCAATTACCGATAGGACAATGAAAATCTACACAGACATGATAGGATGGCAACACATCATTGGATAATAATATGAAGCATAAAGCACCATGTTCAAGTAGAGGGTACAGCGGGTTGCGGGAAAGTGGACCGTTGTAGATAGATGGGGCAAGGTGATGGAGATGTTGGTGAAGATGACGGAGGTGTTGGTGTAGATTGCGGTGATGATGATGGCCCCGACGGTGTTCCGGCGCCACCGGAAGAGAGGGGGAGAGGGCACCCCTTCTTCTTCTTCTTCCTTGACCTTCTCCCTAGATGGGAGAAGGGTTTCCCCTTTGGTCCTTGGCTTCCATGGCATCGGAGGGGCGAGAGCCCCTCCGAGATTGGATTTGTCTCTCTCTGTTTCTTTTTGTTTCTGCGTTTCCTGATTCTGGCCTTTCACCGTTTCTTATATTCCTGGAGATCCGTAACTCCGATTGGGTTGAAATTTGAACATGATCTCTATCCAGATATTGGCTTTCTTGCGGTGAAACAAGGGCACCAACCATCTTACGGGGTGGCCACGAGGGTCAGGGGCGCGCCCCCTGCCTCGTGGCCCCCTCGGGCATCGTTTCGCGTTGATTCTTCTTCCCAAAAATCACATATATTCCAAAAAAATCTCTGGCAGTTTTTATCCCGTTTGGACTCCGTTTGATATGGATTTTCTACGAAACTAAAAACATGCAACAAACAGGAACTGGCACTGGGCACTGGATCAATATGTTAGTCCCAAAAATAGTATAAAAAGTGCCAAAAGTATATGAAAGTTGTATAATATTAGCATGGAACAATAAAAAATATAGATACGATGGAGACGTATCAGTAGAAATCAAGAAATAAGCATCAAGTGTTGATGGTTAACAAGACCATTAGTTTCAAGATAAAGGGCAAGGGAAGGAAAGGGAAACTTCAAAAGGAATGGCAAAAAAGTTGCCACTCCCATGAGGAAGCCCAAAGCTAGACCCAAGCCTGAAACTGAGTGCTTCTACTACAAAGGAAATGGTCACTGGAAGTGGAACTACCCTAGATACTTGGCGGATAAGAAGGATGGCAAAGTGAACAAAGGTATATTTGATATACATGTTATTGATGTGTACTTTACTAGTGTTTATAGCAACCCCTCGGTATTTGATACTGGTTCAGTTGCTAAGAGTAGTAACTCGAAACCGAAATTACAAAATAAACAGAGACTAGTTAAGGGCAAGGTGATGATGTGTGTTGGAAGTGATTCCAAGGTAGATAAGATCACCATCGCACACTCCCTTTACCTTCAGGATAAGTGTTGAACCTAAAATAAATGTTATTTGGTGTTTGCGTTGAGCATGAACATGATTGGATCATGTTTATTGCAATACGGTTATTCATTTAAGTCAAAGATTAATTTTGCTATATTTACATGAATAAAACCTTATATGGTCATACACAAAATATAAATGGTTTATTGAATCTCGATTGTAGTGATACACATATTCATAATATTGAAGCCAAAAGATGCAAAGTTAATAATGATAATGCAACTTATTTGTGGCACTGCCGTTTAGGTCATATTGGTGTAAAGCGTGATACGTCTCCAACGTATCTATAATTTTTTATTGTTCCATGCTAATATATTATCTGTTTTGGATGTTTCATGGGCTTTATTATGCACTTCTATATTATTTTTGGCACTAACATACTAACCGGAGGCCCAGTGCAAATTGTTGTTTCTTTGCCTATTTCGGTGTTTCGCAGAAAAGGAATATCAAATGGAATGAAACCTTTGCGAGGATCATTTTTGGAACAAATGCAATCCAGAAGACTTGGAGTGGACGTCAAGGAAGCAACGAGGCGGCCACGAGGTAGGAGGGCGCGCCCAGGGGGGTAGGCGCGCCCCCACCCTCGTGGGCCCCTCGTAGCTCCACCGACCTACTTCCTTCGCCTATATATATACTCTTATACCCTGAAAACATCCGGGAGCACCACGAAATACTTTTTCCACCGCCGCAACCTTCTGTACCCGTGAGATCCCATCTTGGGGCCTTTTCCGGCGCTCTGCCGGAGGGGGAATCGATCACTGAGGCCTTCTACATCAACACCATAGCCTCTCCGATGATGTGTGAGTAGTTTACCACAGACCTTCGGGTCCATAGTTATTACCTAGATGGCTTCTTCTCTCTCTTTGGATCTCAATACAAAGTTCTTCTCGATTCTCTTGGAGATCTATTCGATGTAATACTTTTTTGCGGTGTGTTTGTCGAGATACGATGAATTGTGGGTTTATGATCAAGATTATCTATGAACAATATTTGGTTCTTCTCTGAATTCTTATATGTATGATTTAATATCTTTGCAAGTCTCTTCGAATTATCAGTTTGGTTTGGCCTACTAGATTGATCTTTCTTGCAATGGCAGAAGTGCTTAGCTTTGGGTTCAATCTTGTGGTGTCCTTTCCCAGTGACAGCAGGGGCAGCAAGGCACGTATTGTATTGTTGCCATCGAGGATAAAAATATCGGGTTTATATCATATTGCTTGAGTTTATCCCTCTACATCATGTCATCTTGCTTAATGTGTTACTCTGTTCTTATGAACTTAATACTCTAGATGCATGCAGGATAGCGGTCGATGTGTGGAGTAATAGTAGTAGATGCAGAATCGTTTCGGTCTACTTGTCACGGACGTGATGCCTATATACATGATCATGCCTAGATATTCTCATAACTATGCACTTTTCTATCAATTGCTCGACAGTAATTTGTTCACCCACCGTAGAATTTGCTATCTTGAGAGAAGCCACTAGTGAAACCTATGGCCCCCAGGTCTATTTTCTATCATATAAGTTTCCGATCTATTTTATTTTGCAATCTTTACTTTCCAATCTATACCATAAAAATACCAAAAATATTTATCTTATTATCTCTATCAGATCTCACTTTTGCAAGTGGCCGTGAAGGGATTGACAACCCCTTTATCGCGTTGGTTGCAAGGTTCTTATTTGTTTGTGCAGGTACTAGGGATTTGCGTGTAACATCCTACTGGATTCATACCTTGGTTCTCAAAAACTGAGGGAAATACTTACGCTACTTTTCTGCATCACCCTTTCCTCTTAAAGCGAAAACCAACGCATGCTCAAGAGGTAGCAAGAAGGATTTCTGGCGCCGTTGCCGGGGAGGATTACGCCAAGTCAAGTCAAGATTTGATCTCCCGCCAACATGTGATTTCAGGCGCTGTTGTCGGGGAGATCTACGCACAAGTCAAGACATACCAAGTACCTATCACAAACACTTATCCCTCGCATTACATTATTTGCCATTTGCCTCTCGTTTTCCTCTCCCCCACTTCACCTTTGCGTTTTCTTCGCCCCTGTTCCATTCGATCTTTTGTTACCATGTGCCTTCTTTTTACTTGCATCTTCGCTTGCTAAAAGTTTATGGATCCTCATCCACTTGCTAATCTTTTTAAGAGATCCAATTATGATGAACCAATTTCTAGTGATGTGAGTGCACTAGATTATCTTTATGAGGTTTTTCTTGAAATTCGTGAATCTAAAAATTGTGATGAAGTGTTGAAAGAAGAAATTTATGAACAGATTCACGATAGCTCCTTGAATAAAAAGCATGATTGCAATGATTTTACTATAAATTCTCTTGATGTCAATTGTGCTAACAATATGCAAAACCCTAAGCTTGGGGATGCTAGTTTTTCTATGTCTACTACTTGTTGCAATGATCATGATTGGGGTGATTCTTCTTATGATCTTGAAAATTTATTTAAGCCCCATGATGAATATGAGATTGATAATAGTGTTTGCAATAATATTGAAAGTGGGTTTGGAAGAGTGTCAACTTTAGATCCCACATATTTGGAGAATGTTCAATCTTATGGTATTTTTTATAAACGTGGGTTTGGAGAGGTCATGACTTTAGTTAATGATAATCCCACTATTTTGGAAGAGTGTCAACTTCGCATGCATGTGGATCGTGTTGAGACTATGTTATGTGATAGCTATTTTATTGAATTTGCCTATGATCCTACATGTAATTATTATGAGAGAGGAAAATATGGTTGTAGAAATTTTTATCTTACTAAATTACCTCTCGTCATGTTGAGATTGCTATCGTCTCTTTCTTCTTCCTTGCATATGCTAATTTTTGCTTGCTATGATAATTTGTTTGCTTATAAAATTCCTATGCATAGGAAGTATTTTATACTTATATGTGTTTATCATGTGTTCTATGATGCTCTCTTTGTGCTTTAATTCTAGTCTTTGATGTGAGCATCATTAAAATCATCAATGCCTAGCTAGGGGCGTTAAACGATAGCGCTTGTTGGATGGCAACCCAATTTTATTTTTTTTCCTTGGTTTTTGTTCCTGTTTAGTAATAAATATTTCATCTAGCCTCTGGTTAGATGTGGTTTTATGTTTTAATTAGTGTTTGTGCCAAGTAAAACCTATAGGATCTTCTTGGGTGATAATTATTTGATCTTGCTGAAAAAGACAAAAACTTTCTTGTCACGAAAACAATTGTTAAAAATCACCAGAAAGTGATAAAATACTGATTCCAATTGCAGTAGATCAATAAACAAATTATTTAGGTCTTCCTATTTTGGAATAAATTTTGAGTTACAGAAGTTTGCGTTTGATACAGATTACTACAGACTATTCTGTTTTTGACAGATTCTGTTTTTCGTGTGTTGTTTGCTTATTTTGATGAAACTATGGCTAGTATCGGGGGGTATGAACCATAGAGAAGTTGGAATACAGTAGGTTTAACACCAATATAAATAAAGAATGAGTTCATTACAGTACCTTAAAGTGGTGGTTTGTTTTATTTCGCTAACGGAGCTCATGAGATTTTCTGTTGAGTTTTGTGTTGTGAAGTTTTCAAGTTTTTGGGTAAAGATTTGATGGATTTTGGAATAAGGAGTGGAAAGAGCCTAAGCTTGGGGATGCCCAAGGCACCCCAAGGTAGAATTCAAGGACAACCAAAAGCCTAAGCTTGGGGATACCCCGGAAGGCATCCCCTCTTTCGTCTTCGTCTATCGGTAACTTTACTTGATGCTATATTTTTATTCACCACATGATATGTGTTTTGCTTGGAGCGTCTTGTATGATTTGAGTCTTTGCTTTTTAGTTTACCACAATCATCCTTGCTGTACACACCTTTTGGAGAGACACACATGAATCGGAATTTATTAGAATACTCTATGTGCTTCACTTATGTCTTTTGAGCTAGATAATGTTGCTCTAGTGCTTCGCTTATATCTTTTAGAGCACATTGGTGGTTTATTTTATAGAAATCATTGATCTCTCATGCTTCACTCATATTATTTTGAGAGTCTTTTAGAACAGGATGGTAATTTGCTTTGGTTAAAATTTTAGTACTAAAGTGATGAGCATCCAAGATAGGTATAATAAAAACTATCATATAAAGTGCATTGAATACTATGAGAAGTTTGATTCTTTATGCTTGTTTTGAGATATGAAGATGGTGATATTAGAGTCATGCTAGTTGAGTATTTGTGAATTTGAGAAATACTTGTGTTAAAGCTTGTGATTCCCGTAGCATGCACGTATGGTGAACCGTTATGTGATGAAGTCGGAGCATGATTTATTTATGAGTGTCTTCCTTATGAGTGGCGGTCGGGGACGAGCGGTGGTATTTTCCTACCAATCTATCCCCCTAGGAGCATGCGCGTAATACTTCATTTCGATAACTAATAGATTTTTGCAATAAGTATGTGAGTTCTTTATGACTAATGTTGAGTCCATGGATTATACGCACTCTCACCCTTCCACCATTGCTAGCCTCTCTAATACCGCACACCCTTCGCCGGTATCATACACCCACCATATACCTTCCTCAAAACAGCCACCATACCTACCTATTATGGCATTTCGATAGCCATTCCGAGATATATTGCCATGCAACTGTCCACCGTTCCGTTTATTATGACACGCTCCATCATTGTCATATTGCTTTGCATGATCATGTAGTTGACATCGTATTTGTGGCAAAGCCACCGTTCATAATTTTCATACATGCCACTCTTGATTCATTGCATATCCCGGTACACCGCCGGAGGCATTCACATAGAGTCACATTTTGTTCCAAGTATTGAGTTGTAAGTAAATAAAAGTGTGATAATCATCATTATTAGAGCATTGTCCCAAGTGAGGAAAGGATGATGAAGACTATGATTCCACCGCAAGTCGGGATGAGACTTCGGACTGAAAAAAGGCCATAAAAAAGAGAGAAAGGCCCAAACAAAAAAAAGAAAAAAAGGAAAAAAATGAGAGAAAAAAAGAGAAGGGACAATGTTACTATCCTTTTAGCACACTTGTGCTTCAAAGTAGCACCGTGATCTTCATGATAGAGAGTCTCCTATGTTATCACTTTCATATACTAGTGGGAATTTTACATTATAGAACTTGGCTTCCTCAAAATGCCCTAGGTCTTCGTGAGCAAGCGAGTTGGATGCACACCCACTTAGTTTCTTTTGTTGAGAGTTCATACACTTATAGCTCTAGTGCATCCGTTGCATGGCAATCCCTACTCACTCACATTGATATCTATTGATGGGCATTTCCATAGCCTGTTGATACGCCTAGTTGATGTGAGACTATCTTCTACTTTTTGTCTTCTCCACAACCACCATTCTATTCCACATATAGTGCTATGTCCATGGCTCACGCTCATGTATTGCGTGAAGATTGAAAAAGTTTGAGAACATCAAAAGTATGAAACAATTGCTTGGCTTGTCATCGGGGTTGTGCATGATTTAAATATTTTGTGTGATGAAGATAGAGCATAGCCAGACTATATGATTTTGTAGGGATAACTTTCTTTGGCCATGTTATTTTGAGAAGACATGATTGCTTTATTAGTATGCTTGAAGTATTATTATTTTTATGTCAATATTAAACTTTTGTCTTGAATCTTTCAGATCTGAACATTCATGCCACAATAAAGAAAATTACATTGAGAATTATGCTAGGTAGCATTCCACATGAAAAATTCTGTTTTTATCATTTACCTACTCGAGGACGAGCAGGAATTAAGCTTGGGGATGCTTGATACGTCTCCAACGTATCTATAATTTTGATTGTTCCATGCTATTATATTATTTGTATCGGATGTTTAATGGGCTTTATTATGCACTTTTATATTATTTTTGGGACTAACCTACTAACCGGAGGCCCAGTGCAAATTGCTGTTTTTTTGCCTATTTCAGTGTTTCGCAGAAAAGGAATATCAAACGGAATCCAAACGGAATGAAACCTTCGCGAGGATCGTTTTTGGAACAAACGCAATCTAGCAGACTTGGAGTGGACGTCAAGGAAGCAACGAGGCGGCCACGAGGTAGGAGGGCGCGCCAAGGGGGGCTAGGCGCGCCCCCCACCCTCGTGGCTCCACCGACCTACTTCCTTCGCCTATATATACTCTTATACCATGAAAACATCCGGGAGCACCACGAAACACTTTTTCCACCGCTGTAACCTTCTGTACCCGTGAGATCCCATCTTGGGGATTTTTCCAGCGCTCCGCCAAAGGGGGAATCGATCACGGAGGGCTTCTACATCAACACCATAGCCTCTCCGATGATGTGTGAGTAGTTTACCACAGACCTTCGGGTCCATAGTTATTAGCTAGATGGCTTCTTCTCTCTCTTTGGATCTCAATACAAAGATCTCCTCAATTCTCTTGGAGATCTATTCGATGTAATACTTTTTTGCGGTGTGTTTGTCGAGATCCGATGAATTATGGGTTTATGATCAAGATTATCTATGAACAATATTTGGTTCTTCTCTGAATTCTTATATGTATGATTTGATATCTTTGCAAGTCTCTTCGAATTATCAGTTTGGTTTGGCCTACTAGATTGATCTTTCTTGCAATGGGAGAAGTGCTTAGCTTTGCGTTCAATCTTGGGGTGTCCTTTCCCAGTGACAGCAGGGGCAGCAAGGCACGTATTGTATTGTTGCCATCGAGGATAAAAAGATGGGGCTTATATCATATTGCTTGAGTTTATCCCTCTACATCATGTCATTTTGCTTAATGCGTTACTCTGTTCTTATGAACTTAATACTCTAGATGCATGATGGATAGCGGTCGATGTGTGGAGTAATAGTAGTAGATGCAGAATCGTTTCGGTCTACTTGTCACGGACGTGATGCCTATATACATGATCATGCCTAGATATTCTCATAACTATGCACTTTTCTATCAATTGCTCGACAGTAATTTGTTCACCCACCGTAGAATTTGCTATCTTGAGAGAAGCCACTAGTGAAACATATGGCCCCCGGGTCTATTTTCCATCATATAAGTTTCCGATCTATTTTATTTGCAATCTTTACTTTCCAATCTATACCATAAAAATACCAAAAAAAATTATCTTATTATCTCTATCCGATCTCACTTTTGCAAGTGGCCGTAAAGGGATTGACAACCCATTTATCGCGTTGGTTGCAAGGTTCTTATTTGTTTGTGCAGGTACTAGGGATTTGCGTGTAACCTCCTACTGGATTGATACCTTGGTTCTCTAAAACTGAGGGAAATACTTACACTACTTTGCTGCATCAGCCTTTCCTCTTAAAGGGAAAACCAATGCATGCTCAAGAGGTAGCAAAGCGCACGAAGAAACTCCATGCTGACGGGCTTTTGGAATCACTTGATGCTTGCGAACCATGCCTCATGGGCAGGATGACTAAGACTCCGTTCTCTGGAACAATGGAGCGAGCAACTGACTTATTGCAAATAATACATACTGATGTTTGTGGTCCGATGAGTGTTGAGGCTCGCGGCGGGTATCGTTATTTTCTGACCTTCACAAATGATTTGAGCAGATATGGGTAACTTGATGAAACATAAGTCTGAAACATTTGAAAAGTTCAAAGAATTTCAGAGTGAAGTGAAAAATCATCGTAACAAAAAAAATAAAGTTTCTACGATCTGATCGCGGAGACGAATATTTGAGTTATGAGTTTGGTCTTCATTTGAAACAATGTGGAATAATTTCGCAACTCACGCCACCTGGAACACCATAGCGTAATGGTGTGTCTGAACATCATAACCGTACTTTATTAGATATGGTGCGATCTATGATGTCTCTTACAGATTTACCACTATCGTTTTGGGGTTATGCATTAGAGAAAGCTGCATTCACGTTAAATAGGGCACCATCTAAATCCATTGAGATGACACCATATGAACTGTGGTTGACAAGAAACCTAAGCTGTCGTTTCTTAAAGTTTGGGGTGGCGATGCTTATGTGAAAAAGTTCCAACCTGATAAGCTCGAACCCAAATCGGAGAAATGTGTCTTCATAGGATACCCAAAGGAAACTGTTGGGTACACCTTCTATCACAGATCCGAAGGCAAGATATCTGTTGCTAAGAATGGATCCTTTCTAGAGAAGGTGTTTTCTCTCGAAAGAAGTGAGTGGGAGGAAAGTAGAACTTGATGAGGTAATCGTACCTTGTCCCGAATTGGAAAGTAGTTCATCACAGAAATCAGTTCCAGTGATGCCTACACCAATTAGTGAGGAAGTTAATGATGATGATCATGACCTTTGGATCAAGTTACTACCGAACCTTGTAGGTCAACCAGAATACGTTCCGCGCCAAGTGGTACGTTGATCCTGTTCTGGAAGTCATGTTACTAGACCATGACGAACCTACGAACTATGAGGAAGCGATGATGAGCCCAGATTCCGTGAAATGGCTTGAAAATCTGAGATAGGATCCATGTATGAGAACAAAGTATGGACTTTCATTGACTTGCCCGATGATCGGCAAGCCATAGAAAATAAATGGATCTTCAAGAGGAAGACTGACGCTGACGGTAATGTTAATGTCTACAAAGCTCGATTGGTTGCAAAAGGTTTTCGACAAGTTCAAGGAGTTGACTATGATGAGACCTTCTCACCCGTAGCGATGCTTAAGTCTTTCCGAATCATGTTACCAATTGCCGCATTTTATGAAATCTGGTAAATGGATGTCAAAACTGCATTCCTTAATGGGTTTATTAAAGAAGAGGGTTATATGATGCAACCAGAAGGTTTTCTCAATCCTAAAGGTGCTAACAAAGTGTGCAAGCTACAGCCATCCATCTATGGACTGGTGCAAGCATCTCGGAGTTGGAATATACACTTCGATGAGTTTATCATAGCATATAGTTTTATACAAACTTGCGGCGAAGCCTGTATTTACAAGAAAGTGAGTGGGAGCACTACAGCCTTTCTGATAAGTATATGTGTATGACATATTGTTGATCGGAAATGATGTAGAATTTTCTAGAAAGCATAAAGGAGTATTTGAAAGTAGTTTTTCAAAGAAAGACCTCGGTAAAGCTACTTACATATTGGGCATCAAGATCTATAAAGATAGATCAAGACGCTTGATAAGACTTTCGACAAGTACATACCTTGATAAGAGATCAAAATAGGATCAGTTAAAAAGGGGTTCTTGCCTGAGTTGTAAGGTATGAAGTTGACCATGGCAGAAGATAGAGAGAGAATGAAAGTCATTCCCTATGCCTCAACCATAGGTTCTATAAAGTATGCCATGCTGTGTTGTGTACCTTGCCATGATTTTGGAAAGGGGGTACGATAGTGATCAA
Organism: Triticum aestivum; assembly: GCF_018294505.1. NCBI lineage: Eukaryota > Viridiplantae > Streptophyta > Magnoliopsida > Poales > Poaceae > Triticum > Triticum aestivum. The sequence continues at coordinate 536,778,762 of NC_057799.1, forward strand.
GGAGCGGATCACTGGACAGCGGTCAAAGTTATCCTTAGTTACCTAAGAGGACTAAGGAAATATTTCTCAGTTATGGAGGTGATAAAGAGTTCGTCGTAAAGAGTTACGTCGATGCAAGCTTTTACACCGATCCGGATGACTCTAAGTCTCAATCTGGATACATATTGAAAGTGGGAGCAATTAGCTAGAGTAGCTCCATGAGCATTGTAGACATAGAATATTTGAAAAATACATACGGCTCTGAATGTAACAAAACCATTGACTATACTTCTCTCACAAGCAAAACATGATCACACCTTAGTACTCTTTGGGTGTTAATCACATAGCAATGTGAACTAGATTATTGACTCTAGTAAACCCTTTAGGTCTTGGTCACATGACGATGTGACCTATTGGTGCTAAATCACATGACGATGTGAACTAGCTTATTGACTCTAGTGCAAGTGGGAGATGCTACCTCTTGAGCACTGCGTTGGTTTTCCCTTGAAGAGGAAAGGGTGACGCAACAAAGTAGCGTAAGTATTTCCCTCAGTTTTTGAGAACCAAGGTATCAATCCAGTAGGAGGCTATGCGCGAGTCCCTCGCACATACACAAAATAAATAAATCCTCGCAACCAACGCGATAAGGGGTTGTCAATCCCTACACGGTCACTTACGAGAGTGAGATATGATAGATATGATAGGATAATATTTTTGGTATTTTTATGATAAAGATGCAAAGTAAAATAAAAGCAAAGTAAAAAGCAACGGAAATAACTAAGTGTTGGAAGATTAATATGATGAAGATAGACCCGGGGGCCATAGGTTTCACTAGTGGCTTCTCTCAAGAGCATAAGTATTTTACGGTGGGTGAACAAATTACTGTTGAGAAATTGACAGAATTGAGCATAGTTATGAGAATATCTAGGTATGATCATGTATATAGGCATCATGTCCGAGACAAGTAGACCGACTCCTGCCTGCATCTACTACTATTACTCCACACATCGACCGCTATCCAGCATGCATCTAGAGTATTAAGTTCATAAGAACAGAGTAACTCCTTAAGCAAGATGACATGATGTAGAGGGATAAATTCATGCAATATGATAAAAAAAAACCCCATCTTGTTATCCTCGATGGCAACAATACAATACGTGCCTTGCTGCCCCTACTGTCACTGGGAAAGGACACCGCAAGATTGAACCCAAAGCTAAGCACTTCTCCCATTGCAAGAAAGATCAATCTAGTAGGCCAAACCAAACTGATAATTCAAAGAGACTTGCAAAGATAACCAATCATACATAAAAGAATTCAGAAGATTCAAATATTGTTCATAGATAAACTTGATCATAAACCCACAATTCATCGGTCTCAACAAACACACCGCAAAAGAAGATTACATCGAATAGATCTCCATGAGAGAGAGGGGAGAACATTGTATTGAGATCCAAAAAGAGAGAAGAAGTCATCTAGCTAATAACTATGGACCCGAAGGTCTGAGGTAAACTACTCACACATCATCGGAGAGGCTATCGTGTTGATGTAGAAGCCCCCCGTGATCGATGTCCCCTCTGGCGGAGCTCCGGAACAGGCCCCAAGATGGGATCTCGTGGGTACAGAAGGTTGCGGCGGTGGAATTAGGTTTTTGGCTCCGTTTTTGATCGTTTGGGGGTACGTAGGTATATATAGGAGGAAGGAGTACGTCGGTGGAGCAACAGGGGG
>NC_057799.1:536780775-536821400 GCF_018294505.1 Triticum aestivum
TCGTTCCAAAAATCACGTTCCCGAAGGTTTCATTCCGTTTGGACTCCGTTTGATATTCTTTTTCTGCGAAACTCTGAAATAGGCAAAAAACAACAATTCTGGGCTGGGCCTCCGGTTAATAGGTTAGTCCCAAAAATAATATAAAAGTGAATAATAAAGCCCAATAATGTCCAAAATAGAAGATAATATAGTATGGAGCAATCAAAAATTATAGATACGTTGGAGACGTATCGAGCATCCCCAAGCTTAATTCCTGCTCGTCCTCGAGTAGGTAAATGATAAAAAACAGAATTTTTGATGCGGAATGCTACTTGGCATAATTTCAATGTAATTCTTCTCATTGTGGCATGAATGTTCAGATTTTATATGATTCAAGATAAAAGTTTAGTGTTGACATAAAGACAATAATATTTCAAGCATACTAACTAAGCAATTATGTCTTATCAAAATAACATAGCCAAAGCAAGTTATCCCTACAAAATCATATAGTCTGGCTATGCTCCATCTTCCCCACACAAAATATTCATATCATGTACGACCCCGGTTTTAGCCAAGCAATTGGTTCATACTTTTAACGCGCTTCAGCCTTTTCAACTCTTACGCAATACATGAGTGCAAGCCATGGATATAGCACTATGGTGGAATAAGGTATAATGGTAGGGGTTATGTGGGAAGACAAAAAGGGAGAAAATCTCACATCAACGAGGCTAATCAACGGGCTATGGAGATGCCCATCAATTAAAGTTAATGCGAGGAGTAGGGATTGCCATGCAACGGATGCACTAGAGCTATAAGTGTATGAAAGCTAAAAAGAAACTAAGTGGGTGTGCATCCAACTTGCTTGCTCACGATGACCTCGGGCATTTGAGGAAGCCCATCATTGGAATATACAAGCCAAGTTCTATAATGAAATTTCCCACTAGTATATGAAAGTGACAAAATGAGAGACTCTCTATTATGAAGATCACGGTGCTACTTTGAAGCACAAGTGTGGTAAAAGGATAGTAACATTGTCCCTTCTCTCTTTTTCTCTCATTTTTTTATTTGGGCCTTTTCTCTTTTTTTATGGCCTCTTTTTTTTATTTAGTCCGGAGTCTCATCCCGACTCGTGGGGGAATCATAGTCTCCATCATCCTTTCCTCACTTGGGACAATGCTATAATAATGATGATCATCACACTTTTATTTTACTTACAACTCATGAGTTACAACTCAATACTTAGAACAAGATATGACTCTATATGAATGCCTCCGGCGGTATATCGGGATATGCAATGAATCAAGAGCGACATGTATGAAAGAATTATGACCGGTGGCTTTGCCACAAATACAATGTCAACTACATGATCATGCAAAGCAATATGACAATAATGGAGTATGTCATGATAAATGAAACGGTGGAAAGTTGCATGGCAATATATCTCGGAATGGCTATGGAAATGCCATGATAGGTAGGTATGGTGGCTGTTTTGAGGAAAATATAAGGAGGTTTATGTGTGATAGAGCGTATCATATCACGGGGTTTGGATGCACCGGCGAAGTTTGCACCAACTCTCAAGGTGATAAAGGGCAATGCGCGGTACCGAAGAGGCTAGAAAATTGCGGAAAGGTAAGTGCGCGTATAATCCATGGACTCACATTAGTCATAAAGAACTCATATACTTATTTAAAAATTTATTAGCCCTCGAAGCAAAGTACTACTACGCTGCTCCTAGGGGAAGGGTTGGTAGGAGTTAACCATCGCGCGATCCCGACCGCCACACAAAGGAAGACAATCAACAAATACTTCATGCTCCGACTTTGTTACATAACGGTTCACCATACATGCATGCTACGGGAATCACAAACTCCAACACATGTATTTTTCAATTCCAAAATTACTCAACTAGCACAACTATGATATTACCACCTTTATATTTCAAAACAATTATCAAGCATCAAATTTCTCATGATATTAATTAAAGCAAATTGACATGCTATTTTAAGACTCTCAAAATAATTTAAGTGAATCATGAGAGATCAATAGTTCTATAAAACAAATCCACCACCGTGCTCTAAAAGATATAAGTGAAGCACTAGAGCAAAACTATATAGCTCAAAGGATATAAGTGAAGCACATAGAGTATTCTAATAATTTTCGAATCATGTGTGTCTCTCTCAAAAGGTGTGTACAGCAAGGATGACTGTGGTAAACTAACAAATAAAGACTCAAATAATACAAGACGCTCCAAGCAAAACACATATCATGTGGTGAATAAAAATATAGCTCCAAGTAAAGTTACCGATGGAAGTAGACGAAAGAGGGGATGCCTTCCGGGGCATCCCCAAGCTTTGGCTTTTTGGTGTCCTTAGATTATCTTGGGGGTGCCATGGGCATCCCCAAGCTTAGGCTCTTGCCACTCTTTGTTCCATAATCCATTAAATCTTTCACCCAAAACTTGAAAACTTCACAACACAAAACTCAACAGAAAATCTCGTGAGCTCCGTTAGCGAAAGAAAACAAAAGACCACTTCAAGGTACTGTAATGAACTCATTCTTTATTTATATTGGTGTTAAACCTACTGTATTCCAACTTCTCTATGGTTTATAAACTATTTTACTAGCCATAGGTTCATCAAAATAAGCAAACAACACACGAAAAACAGAATCTGTCAAAAACAGAATAGTCTGTAGTAATCTGTAACTAGCGCAAATTTCTGGAACTCCAAAAAATCAGCCAAAATAGGACGACCTAGACAATTTGTTTATTGATCAGCATCAATTGGAATCAATATTTTATCACGTTCTGGTGATTTTTAACAATTATTTTCGTGAACAGAAAGTTTCTGGAAATTTCTGCAAGATCAAATAACTATCATCCAAGAAGATCCTATAGGTTTAACTTGGCACAAACACTAATTATAACATAAAAACACATCTAACCAGAGGCTAGATCAAAGATTTATTCCTAAACAGAAGCAAAAATCAAAAAACTAAAAATAAAATTGGGTTGCCTCCCAACAAGCGCTATCGTTTAACACCCCTAGCTAGGCATAAAAGCAAGGATAGATCTAGGTATTGCCATCTTTGGTGGGCAATTTCTTAATGGAGTTATGCTCGGTGATCCTTTGATCCAAAGTATCCATCTGCTTATTGCAAAGTGTAATCAAATTGTTCATGCGGTTGATATTCCCACCAATACTTTTAAGAGGTTCAACAATTTTTTGCAATTCACATAATTTCTCTAGGATTTGAGTTTCTTCTTAGGTAGGGGAGGATCCTTTTTGTAGGGGGAGTACTCCCACTATCCCCTCTATAATTTCGTAAGCGAAGCTAGGATCAATATCAATAAAACTACTCTTGGCAGCAAAATCGAGGAGTTGTCTATGGGGCAAAGTTAGCCCAACATAAAAATTGCGAAGCAAGATTTTAAAATCTCCCTCTAAATTGCAACTACGATAAGATTCGAGCATCCTAAACCAAGCAACTTTTAAATTTTCCCCTTGTCTTTGCTTGAAGTGGAGAACTTCAAAGTCTGGAGACGAAGGGATGAAGACTGAGCTAGCCATAACGACAAGCAAACGGAAAAGAAGCGAATGGAAAAGAGAGGGCAAATAAAATGGCAAGGGTGAAGTGGGGGAGAAGAAAAGGAGAGGCAAATGGCAAATAATGTAATGCGGGAGATAAGGATTTGTGATTGGTACTTGGTATGTTGACTTCTGCGTAGACCTCCCCGGCAACGGCGCCAGAAATCCTTCTTACTACCTCTTGAGCACTGCGTTGGTTTTCCCTTGAAGAGGAAAGGGTGATGCAGCAAAATAGCGTAAGTATTTCCCTCCGTTTTTGAGAACCAAGGTATCAATCCAGTAGGAGGCTACGCGCGAGTCGCTCGCACCTACACAAAAAAAATAAATCCTCGCAACCAACGCGATAAGGGGTTGTCAATCCCTACACGGTCACTTACGAGAGTGAGATCTGATAGATATGATAGGATAATATTTTTGGTATTTTTATGATAAAGATGCAAATTAAAATAAAAGCAAAGTAAAAAGCAACGGAAATAACTAAGTGTTGGAAGATTAATATGATGAAGATAGACCCGGGGGCCATAGGTTTCACTAGTGGCTTCTCTCAAGAGCATAAGTATTTTACGGTGGGTGAACAAATTACTGTTGAGCAACTGACGGAATTGAGCATAGTTATGAGAATATCTAGGTATGATCATGTATATAGGCATCACGTCCGAGACAAGTAGACCGACTCCTGCCTGCATCTACTACTATTACTCCACAGATCGACCGCTATCCAGCATGCATCTAGAGTATTAAGTTCATAAGAACAGAGTAACGCCTTAAGCAAGATGACGTGATGTAGAGGGATAAATTCATGCAATATGATAAAAACCACATCTTGTTATCCTCGATGGCAACAATACAATATGTGCCTTGCTGCCCCTACTGTCACTGGGAAAGGACACCGCAAGATTGAACCCAAAGCTAAGCACTTCTCCCATTGCAAGAAAGATCAATCTAGTAGGCCAAACCAAACTGATAATTCAAAGAGACTTGCAGAGATAACCAATCATACATAAAAGAATTCAGAAGACTCAAATATTGTTCATAGATAAACTTGATCATAAACCCACAATTCATCGGTCTAAACAAACACACCGCAAAAGAAGATTACATCGAATAGATCTCCACGAGAGAGGGGTAGAACATTGTATTGAGATCCAAAAAGAGAGAAGAAGCCATCTAGCTAATAACAATGGACCCGAAGGTCTGAGGTAAACTACTCACACATCATCGGAGAGGCTATGGTGTTGATGTAGAAGCCCTCCGTGATCGATGCCCCCTCCGGCGGAGCTCCAGAACAGGCCCCAAGATGGGATCTCGTGGGTACAGAAGGTTGCGGCGGTGGAATTAGGTTTTTGGCTCCGTTTTTTATCGTTTGGGGGTACGTAGGTACATATAGGAGGAAGGAGTACGTCAGTGGATGTAAGTGCATCTAGTGCCCCTTAGTGATTTTGGTGTATTGAAGACTTATAGGTTAAGGGACTAATATGTTTATGAGTGTACACAAGTCTATAAGTCTATGAGGAGTTTGATATTTACAAAGAAAGTCGACCCCTAAAAATGAAGTTCTTCAACTGAAGACTTTGGATTTCTGAAGACTTTCTGAAGACTTTGAAAGTGAGGAAATTGGTGTGACCTTGAAGACTTGGTATTCATTCGAGGAACATGAAGCGTGAAGACTTTTGTTTTCGTAGTTTCATTTTCTCTTTCTTGAGTCATAGGAAACACCGTACTGTTAAAGGGGGTCGAGGAAATACTAAGGAAAAATTTCCATGTGATGCTCAACTCAAAATCCTACACCTACCAATCCCTTCGAGTGAAGCCATTGGAAATCTCATACAGTTCAGTCATATTCTTCAGTGACAGAGACGAAGTTCTTCTGGTCTCTGAGGAATTTGTTCTGACTGAGGAGTTAGGAATTTGCCAGTGCGGATTGCCTACGCAGTGAGGAACATGATAGCCCCAAGGAATTTGATACTCAAATTTCCGACCGTTGCTGTGCTATGCGCCAGCTGTCCCAAAATATCTACCCACCTAACGGTCATATCATTGAAGGGCATTTATGTCTTATCATGTCGGGCTGCTCCCTAGGCTATAAATAGCCGCCCCTACAACCACTAGCTGGTTGGCTGCTCCGAGAGAAACTGACATTTGTCATTTGAGAGCATCCCATCCTCCGAGGACTTTGAGCGAAAATCATCAAGTGAGGAAAAACCCAAACCCAAACACCTACAAACCCAAAGTGATTGAGCATCACTGAAGAGATTGATCCTGCGTGGATCCGACGCTTGTTACCTTTGAAGACTGTGCTTCTTCCAGACGGTTAGGCGTCATGGTCTAGAGCATCCAAGAGGAATTGTGGATCGCCGAGTGACCGAGTTTGTGAAGGTTCGGAAGTCACCTGAAGACTTACCACGAGTGATTGGGCGAGGTCTGTGTGACCTTAGCTCAAGGGGAATACGGTGAGGACTAAGTGTCCTAGACTGCGTGTTCAGGACTGGGTGTCCGGGACTATGTGTCCTCAGGTTTAAATACCTAGCTGCCCTAACGAGACGTACAACTGAGACAGCAGTTGGAACTGGTCTACCAAATCATTGTCTTCACCAAGCCAACTGGTTCTATTTCCTCAACTCTTTCATTTCCTCATAACTGTGTTGTGCACTTATTCATATCTGTGTTTGAATACCTTGACTGAAGACTTTCTCAATTTCCTGAGTTCAATTTCTTCAGTCTGTTTGTCTTCATCCTGTGTTATCCTGTGTTTACGCTTTCTGTACTCTGTGCTTGTCTTCATTTCATCATGATGACCATGCTTGTGTTCTGCTATGCATACTTTTGAGTACTTATTCCGCTGCAAGTAGTTCTTCGCTAAGGAATTTCCTCACTGGCAAATTCCTCAGTGAAGAATTCATAAAAATTGCCTATCCACCCCCCTCTAGTCGATATAACGCACTTTGAATTGGTATCAGAGCAAGGTACTCCCTTGTTCTGTGTGATTTTGGTTTAACCGCCTGGAGTTTTAGTTATTTCGACCGCAGGTAGGAAGAAAGTGACATGCCCCATCTTTGATGGTCATGATTATCCCAAGTGGAAGGCCATGAGGAGGAAGCGCCTCATGGCACTGAACAGCGAGCTGTGGACCGTCACTGAGATTGGTCTTACCGATCTATGCAAGATGGCGGACACTGATTATATTCGCAAGTACACTCGACTTGACATCATGGCGAAGGATATCATCTGTTCCTGCCTATCCAGAGATGAATTCAGGCGCATTATGCATCTTTGCAATGCGAAGCTTATCTGGGACCGAATCTCTAACGTCTATGAAGGTCATCGAACTTGTCATGATCCCTGGTTTGAGGATTTCAAGGAATCACTCAAAACGATGACTTTCAAACCTGAACCATCATCTTCTGCACCATGCCTCGTGGCAAAAGGTGCCAAGGTAACCGAATGTTCCTCATCCGAGTCTAGTGATGATGAATCTGATGATGATTTTGGACCTAGCTATACCAAGCTTGTTTTTATTGCCACTAAACAACAAAAGGCCTTGGAAAAGGTTCAAAACATGCTAGATAAAAGTGATGATATGTTGGGTGAAGAAATGGATCGCACTAAAACCTTGACTGAAAATCTTCAGAGACTTCAGTCTAGATTTGACAACCTTCAAGGTCATCATAACACTCTCTTATCTGACCATGAGAAGCTTTCTTATGAATTTATTCAAAGAAAGCAAGATCTTGAGAAGCTAAGAGTGAGTTATGAAGATCTTCAGAAGGAGCGCGATTCATTACTTGCTCAACAAATCAGCGCTGCTCAGGAAGAATTTGTTCCTCCATGTTTGAAATGCATTGAACGTGAATCTGCTAATTCTTCACCTGAATGCTCAAATGCTTCTAATGCTAACAATTCTTCAACTGTCTCTGCTATCACTAATTCCTCATCTGAGGACATTGCTAGTATCACTGACGATGCAGGGATGAAGGAATTGTACATGACAGGCATGTACAAAAGCCTCAAAGGGCATCAGACTCTGTGTGATATGCTTAAAATGCAGATCCTCAACAGGAACCCTAAGAAAGAGGGTATTGCCTTTGAGAGGAAACTCAATGCTGATGGTACATATTGGAAGCCTGAGCAGTACCCCAAAACCTCATGGGTTGCTGCAAAGGGACCTCCAGTTGATCCATCTAATTTATCTGGCTTTACATGTGAATCTTCTCATTCTTCTGATGAGTCATTTAATTCCAACTATAAACTGTTTAAAAATTAGAATGGTGAAGTATTTGCTAGATATGTTGGCACTAACTGCAGGAACGGTTCTCCTATGAAGAAAATCTGGGTTCCCAAAAGGTGCCTTGAAAGTCTTCAGGTGAATGTCCTCATGACACCACCTGTGAAGAATAGGAACCCCAGATCAAATTCTTCATATGGACCAAATTCTTCATATGGATCCAAGTCCTCATACGGATCGAATTCCTCACGTGGATCATATTCCTCAAAAGGATCAAAGTCCTCATATGAACATCATCGTGCTAACAACTCTGTCTCGCAGGGAAGAGCTAAGGGCTATGAATATGAGCATTATTCTTCTAATCATTATGTTCATAAGTCCTCGAAGAATTTCTCTGCTTATTCATATGCTTACCCTAACTCCTCTTATGTGAAACGAAATGGATTGGCTTCTATGCCACCTTTCTCGTATGGAGCTCGCAGAGTGATGAACTCTTTGCCACCCCTTCAGATGTGGGTGGTGAAGAAAAACAACTAATATTTTATGCAGGGTCAGGTCTCCAAACGTACTTTAACGTCTGAAGAATTTGCTGGAGACCTGAAAAGTGCCTGAAAGGACGCAGGCTAATCATGAAGAAATGAACTTTCATTTCTCATGTCCTCATACTGTTTTAACTGTTGCATTGCTTGATGAAATTGGTCTGATGAATTGTGATGTCATATTCTTCACTGATGAAGTCTATGAAGTTCGTAAGCTGCACTAATTCATCTGCAGGATGATCAACCCAAAGCCACTGAGTGGGTCCTCGATAGTGGATGTAGAAATCACATGACTAGTGACAAGAATCTATTGATGGATGCTCCCTTATCACGGTCGCATCTGAAGCATATCATCTTCGCTGACAAAGGCAAAAGTCAGGTATTGGGTCTAGGTAAGGTTGCGATCACAAAGGATCGACACATGGACAAAGTCATGCTTGTCGAGTCCTTAGGATACAACCTCATGTCTGTCTCAATGCTTTGTGATATTGATATGGTTGTCTTTGGCAAGTATCGTTGTGTTGTGGTTATGGAAGCTGACAATTCCAAAGTCTTCGAAGGCTTTAGTAGAGGAGACTTGTATATTGCTGAAATCATCAGAGATAGGCAAGTCAGGGCCGCTAGAGCCAAGGGCACAAATGTGCCTCTGCTTTTGGATCCAAAGTTGATCCTCGATTACATTGATCTCTGGCACAAGGACCCAAACACTTGTAAGTACATCAAGTGCCCCTTAGTGATTTTGGTGTATTGAAGACTTATAGGTTAAGGGACTAATGTGTTTATGAGTGTACACAGGTCTATAAGTCTATGAGGAGTTTGATATTTACACAGAATGTCGATACCTAAAAATGAAGTTCTTCGACTGAAGACTTTGGATTTCTGAAGACCTTCTGAAGACTTTGAAAGTGAAGAAATTGGTGTGACCTTGAAGACTTGGTATTCATTTGAGGAACATGAAGCGTGAAGAATTTTGTGTTCGTAGTTTCATTTTCCCTTTCTTGAGTCATAGGAAACAACGTATTGTTAAAGGGGGTCGAGGATATACTAAGGAAAAAATTTCCATGTGATGCTCAACTCAAAATCCTACACCTACCAATCCCTTCGAGTGAAGCCATTGGAAATCTCATACAGTTCAGTCATATTCTTCAGTGACAAAGACAAAGTTCTTCTGGTCTCTGAGGAATTTGTTCTGACTGAGGAGTTAGGAATTCGCCAGTGCGGATTGCCTACACAGAGAGGAACATGATAGCCCTGAGGAATTTGATACTCAAATTTCCGACCGTGTCTGTGCTATGCGCCAGCTGTCCCAAAATATCTACCCACCTAACGGTCATCATTGAAGGGCATTTATGTCTTATCATGTCGGGCTGCTCCCTAGGCTATAAATAGCCGCCCCCTACAACCACTAGCTCGTTGGCTACTCCGAGAGAAACTGACACTTGTCATTTGAGAGCATCCCATCCTCCGAGGACTTTGAGCGAAAATCATCAAGTGAGGAAAACCCAAACCCAAACACCTACAAACCCAAAGTGATTGAGCATCACTGAAGAGATTGATCCTGCGTGGATCCGACGCTTGTTACCTTTGAAGACTGTGCTTCTTCCAGACGGTTAGGCGTCATGGTCTAGAGCATCCAAGAGGAAATTGTGGATCGCCGAGTGACCGAGTTTGTGAAGGTTCGGAAGTCACCTGAAGACTTACCACGAGTGATTGGGCGAGGTCTGTGTGACCTTAGCTCAAGGAGAATACGGTGAGGACTGTGTGTCCTCAGGTTTAAATACCTAGCCGCTCCAACCAGATGTACAACTGAGACAGCAGTTGGAACTGGTCTACCAAATCATTGTCTTCACCAAGCCAACTGGTTCTATTTCCTCAACTCTTTCATTTCCTCATAACTGTGTTGTGCACTTGTTCATATCTGTGTTTGTAGACTTTGACTGAAGACTTTCTCAATTTCCTCAGTTCAATTTCTTCAGTCTGTTTGTCTTCATCCTGTGTTTACGCTTTCTGTACTCTGTGATTGTCTTCATTTCATCATGATGACCATGCTTGTGTTCTGCTATGCATACTTTTGAGTACTTATTCCGCTGCAAGTAGTTCTTCGCTAAGGAATTTCGTCACTGGCAAATTCCTTAGTGAAGAATTCATGAAAATCGCCTATTCACCCCCCCTCTAGTCGATATAACGCACTTTCAATTGGTATCAGAGCAAGGTACTCCCTTGTTCTGTGTGATTTTGGTTTAACCACCTGGAGTTTTAGTTATGTCGACCACAGGTATGATCAAGGTCTCTGCTGGGTGTCCTACCTTCGATGGGACGGACTACCCCTACTGGAAGAATAAGATGCGAATGCATCTTGAGGCAATTGATAACGATCTCTGGTATGTTGTGGAAAATGGTATTCCCTCTGTCTCACCCTCACTGAACGCTACCTATGTGAAGAGATTCAAGCAACTCGATTCTCAAGCGAAGAATATCATATGTGGCCATCTGAGCAAAGGACAGTATGGAAGAGTGAGTACTTTGGAAACTGCTAAGCTTATCTGGGATAGGCTGTCCAAAGTGAATGAAGGAGTCTCAACTCAGCATGACTCTCGAGTTGATGTTCTTCGCAATCTCTTCAACCGCTTCAAAAGACTCGACAATGAGAATGTTCAACAAACCTTCGATCGCCTCACTGACATCTCAAATGAGCTTCAAGCGCTTGGTGCCACTGACATCACCCACCATGAGGTGGTGAAGAAATTGTTGAGATCGCTTGATTCCTCATTTGATACTCTGGCATTGATGATACAAGAACGTGTTGATTACAACTCACTTGATCCCGCTGATATCCTCGAAAGGCTAAATACTCATGAGTTCCAGCTTGCTGAAAAGAGAGACCTCTATGGTTCGAGCTATGGCAGATCACGTGCACTGAAGGCCAAGGCAGTTTCGGAGTCTGAAGATGAAGACTCTGGCAGCAGCCTTGGTGATCCTGAAGAACTGAGCCAGGAACTAGCACTACTCGTGAAGAAATTTCAAAAGTTCTCAAGACGTAGTCGCTTTGGAAGATCCTCAAGGAGCAATGATTCCTCATCCAGTGACTACAAGAAGAGGCTTTGTCACAAATGCAAGAAACCTGGACACTACATTCAAGATTGTCCTCAGTGGGAAAAGGAATCAAAGAAGAAGAAATACAAGGATTACAGTTCTGATGATGCGAAGAAAAAGAAGAAATCCTCAAAATCTTCATCATCAAAATCCTCAAAGTATTCATCTCACAAGAAGAGCAGCTCCAAGAAGGCTCGGGCATTCATTGGCAAGGAAATGGACTCTGAAGCTGAATCTGAGGAACATGAGGAAGAGGAGGTATCTGAGGAGTCCGAGTCTGGAGTAGCAACTCTAGCTCTCGCTACTGCATTCGTCAGCAAGTCTATCTTCAACTCTGAAGAAAATGGCTTCACCAACACGGCTGATGAAGGCAATGATGACTACGCTCCCACCTATTGCTTCATGGCAAAGGGTGCCAAGGTACTCAAATATACCTCCTCTGAATCTAGTGAGAATGAATCTGATGATAACCTCAAGTCCAGCTACTCTAAACTTGCTAAGATTGCTGTGAAACAACAAAGGGCTTTTGAAAAGGTTCAAAACATGCTAGACAAAAGTGATGATATGTTGGGTGAAGAAATGGATCGCACTAAAACCTTGACTGAAAATCTCCAGAGACTTCAGACTAGGTTTGACAACCTTCAAGGTCATCATAACACTCTCTTATCTGACCATGAGAAGCTTTCTTATGAATTTCTTCAAAGAAAGCAAGATCTTGAGAAGCTAAGAGTGAGTTATGAAGATCTTCAGAAGGAGCGCGATTCATTACATGCTCAACAAATCAGCGCTGCTCAGGAAGAATTTGTTCCTCCATGTTTGAAATGCATTGAACGTGAATCTGCTAATTCTTCACCTGAATGCTCAAATGCTTCTAATGCTACAAATTCTTCAACTGTCTCTGCTATCACTAATTCCTCATCTGAGGACATTGCTAGTATCACTGACGATGCAGGGATGAAGGAATTGTACATGACAGGCATGTACAAAAGCCTCAAAGGGCATCAGACTCTGTGTGATATGCTTAAAAAGCAGATCCTCAACAGGAACCCTAAGAAAGAGGGTATTGCCTTTGAGAGGAAACTCAATGCTGATGGTACATATTGGAAGCCTGAGCAGTACCCCAAAACCTCATGGGTTGCTGCAAAGGGACCTCCAGTTGATCCATCTAATTTATCTGGCTTTACATGTGAATCTTCTCATTCTTCTGATGAGTCATTTGACTCCAACTATAAACTGTTTAAAAATCAGAATGGTGAAGTATTTGCTAGATATGTTGGCACTAACTGCAGGAACGGTTCTCCTATGAAGAAAATCTGGGTTCCCAAAAGGTGCCTTGAAAGTCTTCAGGTGAATGTCCTCATGACACCACCTGTGAAGAATAGGAACCCCAGATCAAATTCTTCATATGGACCAAATTCTTCATATGGATCCAAGTCCTCATACGGATCGAATTCCTCACGTGGATCATATTCCTCAAAAGGATCAAAGTCCTCATATGAACATCATCATGCTAACAACTCTGTCTCTAAGGGAAGAGCTAAGGGCTATGAATATGAGCATTATTCTTCTAATCATTATGTTCATAAGTCCTCGAAGAATTTCTCTGCTTATTCATATGCTTACCCTAACTCCTCTTATGTGAAACAAAATGGATTGGCTTCTATGCCACCTTTCTCGTATGGAGCTCGCAGAGTGATGAACTCTTTGCCACCCCTTCAGATGTGGGTGGTGAAGAAAAACAACTAATATTTTATGCAGGGTCAGGTCTCCAAACGTACTTTAACGTCTGAAGAATTTGCTGGAGACCTGAAAAGTGCCTGAAAGGACGCAGGCTAATCATGAAGAAATGAACTTTCATTTCTCATGTCCTCATACTGTTTTGACTGTTGCATTGCTTGATGAAATTGGTCTAATGAATTGTGATGTCATATTCTTCACTGATGAAGTCTATGAAGTTCGTAAGCTGCACTAATTCATCTGCAGGATGATCAACCCAAAGCCACTGAGTGGGTCCTCGATAGTGGATGTAGAAATCACATGACTAGTGACAAGAATCTATTGATGGATGCTCCCTTATCACCATCGCATCTGAAGCATATCATCTTCGCTGACAAAGGCAAAAGTCAGGTATTGGGTCTAGGTAAGGTTGCAACCACAAAGGATCGACACATGGACAAAGTCATGCTTGTCGAGTCCTTAGGATACAACCTCATGTATGTCTCAATTCTTTGTGATCTTGATATGGTTGTTGTCTTTGGCAAGTATCGTTGTGTTGTGGTTATGGAAGCTGACAATTCCAAAGTCTCCGAAGGCTTTAGGAGAGGAAACTTGTATATTGTTGATTTCTCTACAGGACCGCAACCAGCCATGTGCCTACTTGCAAAAGCTTCAGAAGGCTGGCTATGGCATCGATGACTTGGTCATGCAGTCATGAGGAATTTGCACACGCTTGCGAAGAAGAAGCACGTCATTGGCATTGAGATTGTCAAATTCCTCAAGGATCACTTATGCGGAGCCTGTGAAGCTGCAAAGATGACCAAGGCTAAGCATCCAACAAAGACTATCATGACCACTACTCGACCATTTGAATTGCTTCATATGGATCTCTTCGGTCCTAACCATTCCTCAACAGTCACAAATGATGCATCTCTCTATGGCTTTGTTATTGTTGATGATTACTCTCGTTACACTTGGGTACATATTGTCACTTACAAACATGAAGTGCATGAAGTCTTCAAACGATTTTCCTCGAGGGCTTCAACCAACTTCGGTGTGAAAATCAAGCACATCAGAAGTGACAATGGAACTGAGTTCAAGAATTTTGGTCTTGATGACTATCTTGATGAACTTGGTATTACTCATGAGTTATTTGCTCCTTACACTCCTAGGCAGAATGGCATCGTGGAGCGCAAGAACAGAACTCTTGTTGAGATGGCTCGCACTATGCTTGATGAGTACAAGACGACTTGTCACTTCTGGATTGAGGCAATTTATACTGCGTGCCACATCATCAACAGGGTATATCTTCACAAATTCTTCAAGAAGACTGCCTATGAACTCCTCACTGACAAGAAACCCAATGTGAGTTATTTCAAAGTCTTCGGTGCTAAATGTTGGATTAGAGATCCTCATCACAATGCTAAATTTGCACCAAAAGCACATGAAGGTTTTATGCTTGGTTACGGAAAGGACTCGCACACCTACAGAGTCTTCAACAACGTTCTTCACAAGGTTGTTGAAACTGTAGATGTGTGGTTCAATGAAACTAATGGCTCGCAAAGAGAGCACCTACCCTCTGTGATAGATGAACCAACACCTGAGCAAACTATCAAGTTCAAGGCTACTGAGGATGTCATTCCACCGAAGAGTCTGCTGAAGAATTCATTCCAGAATGTGAAGAACGTTGAGCTAATGCACCTGAAGAAAATGCTTAAAAAAAGGTGCTGAAGAAAATGCTGATCAAATTCCTTGACGACAACCAGCTCATCCTCTATTGCAAAAGAAGTGCAAGTTGAAAAGATCATCGATGACATTGAAGCACCAGGTCCTCTCACACGCTCAAAAGCTTCACATTATCTAACTTTTGTGGACACTATGCTTTTGTCTCTATCACAGAGCCCACTAAGGTAGATGAAGCATTTCTGGAGCCTGAGTGGATTCAGGCCATGCAAGAAGAATTACATCAATTCGAGCTCAACAACGTCTGGGAACTGGTTAAACGTCCAGATCCTCGCAAGCACAATATCATTGGCACAAAGTGGATCTACCGCAACAAGCAAGATGAAAATGGCCTTGTGGTGAGGAATAAGGCACGACTTGTAGCTCAAGGCTACACACAGGTTGAAGGAATTGATTTCGATAAAACTTTTGCACCTGTTGCTAGACTTGAAGCTATTCGCATATTACTTGCTTATGCTAACCAACATGATATCACTTTATATCAAATGGATGTGAAAAGTGCATTCCTCAATGGTAAGCTTGAGGAAGAAGTATATGTTGCTCAACCCCCAGGTTTTGAAGATCCAAAGCATCCTGACAAAGTCTTCAGACTCAATAAGGCCCTCTATGGCCTCAAGCAGGCCCCTCGGGCATGGTATGATACTTTGAAGGAATTCCTCATGAAGAAAGGCTTCAAACCCGGTTCACTCGACCCTACTCTTTTCACTAAATCTTATGATGGTGAATTGTTTGTGTGCCAAATATATGTTGATGATATTATCTTTGGCTGTACTGACCAATGTTATAGTGATGAATTTGCTTATATGATGAGTGAAGAATATCAAATGTCTATGATGGGAGAATTGAAATTCTTCTTAGGTCTTCAAATTCGTCAACAACGCAATGGCATATTCATATCTCAGGAGAAATACCTCAAGGATGTACTGAGGAAATTCGGCATGCAAGATTGCAAAGGCGTCAAAATTCCGATGCCCACAAGTGGCCATCTGTGCACTGATGAAAATGGTATTGACTTCGATCAAAAGGTATACCGCTCCATGATTGGTTCTTTATTGTATTTATGTGCATCTAGGCCAGATATTATGCTTAGTGTTTGCATGTGTGCTCGATTTCAAGCTACACCGAAGGAATCACACCATAAGGCTGTGAAGCATATTCTTCGATATCTAGCTCACACACCAACACTTGGATTATGGTACCCCAAGGGCTCGGCTTTTGATCTCATTGGATATTCTGACTCTGACTATGCTGGTGATCGTGTGGACCGCAAGTCAACATCTAGTACATGTCATTTCCTCGGACGATCTTTGGTCTGTTGGTCCTCGAAGAAACAGAACTGCGTATCACTGTCTACTGCTGAAGCTGAGTACATTGCTGCTGGTTCTTGCTGTGGATGAAGCAAACTCTCAAGGACTATGACGTCAACATGAAGAATGTGCCTCTCTACTATGACAATGAGAGTGCCATCAAGATTGCTCACAACCCAGTTCAGCACTCGAAGACAAAGCACATTCAGATTCGTCATCATTTTCTTCATGATCATGTGTTGAAGGGCGACATTTCTATTGAGCATGTGAAGACTGAAGAACAGCTAGCCAATATCTTCAAAAAGCCCTTGGATGAGAAGAGATTTAGCAAGTTGCGGTGTGAGCTAAATATCTTAGAATCTTCGAATGTTCTTTGAAAAGGACACTCATCCTAACACTTCTGCAAAATTGATGACTTAGATGTGCAACACATGAAGAAACGTTTTTCTTCAATCAATGAAGAATAACATTCTAAGTGTGAAGAAATTAATGAAGAATTTGATTCTCAGAACCCTACGACAATTGTACGCGGTGTCTGAAATCAACATTCTTATACGGTGGGTCACGCCACCAACAAAAGTTGAAAATCTTCAATTTGAGTTTTTCCTCAGTGAAATTCCTTAGTTGTTCATTTTCTTCAACTTTGCATTGTCTTCACTGTTTCCGTCGTTTTACTTCATTGGCTATATATATATATATATATATATATATATATATATATATATATGTTTATGTCCTCTACATCATTCACTTATGGCTAATTCTTCAAGTTGGTTTTTCTGCTAAGTGAATGTGATCGGACCCTTCGCCCTCTATGCTATAGTCAACCCAATCTATTCACAAATTCTTCATGTGCGTTCTATTTGAAACTCGTTCAAAATCTTCACTGTGTCCTTGTCAGCTGAAGAATTTGCGAACGGAACTTTTAACTTATCTTATCCAAATTTTCGGCTTTGCCGCTCAAACCGTTCCGCATCCCACGAAATACTTATCTATTCACCCACGATCTAACACGATCTCCACTTCTCAGTACGTGGGTGACACATGTCAAGCGAATGAGAAGGGTCAGGGGCACGTTCGTCCAAAATCTTCGGGCGAACAGTTTTTCACCGTGGCTATAAATACCCCCTCTCCCCTTCCTCACTTCCTTTACTCCGCTCGACCTCTCTCCAGCTCGAGCTTCTCAAACCCTAGCGCAGCTGCTACTTCATCGTCGCCGGTGAGGAAGAGCTTCACTGCCTCGACCTCGTCGCCGTCGTACTCGCGCTGGCCGCGGATTTCTTCACTCCGCCGCCGCCGTAGCTGTCTTCCCCCGCCAAGTTAGGGCGTGGAAGATCTGCACTGATGAACTTCACATCTCCACATCCCAGTTCGTCGTGTTCTTCATTCAGGGTAATTAAAAGTTACTTTTACTGCCCTCTTTGATTCAAATGATTTCTACAAAATCCTCAAAGGTGTTTATTCTTCAAATTCTTCACACACTAAACACCTCACATGTCATCTGTTCTTGATTCATTTCTCTAAGCAATAATTTTTCTTCAAGATTCCTCAATTGTGTGGATCTTTGCTCTATACAACTCTGGAACCCAAGACAAAGAACGCTTAGTGAAATTCTTCAAGACTCATCTGGTCAAATTCCTCAAACTTGTTCTTTTTGAAAAACCTTCTGAGAACGCATATGACCTCTCCAAATTCCTCGCAACTATACTCTGTTCACAGGTACTCATGTCCGCTGCTGAATCTCTAGGTTCTCATCAACTTAACTCATTTGCAGCGTTCCTCGAAGAAAAGTTGCATACTTCTTCAGAGAATTCAATTGTTCAAATTCCTCATCTGAAGAAAATGGCTGATGGAAAGAAGCCACAGAAAGGAGGATAGAGGCCTGAGGTCAACACTGCATTTGAAATCCCTGAGGACATCTATGCTAGGTACTGCACACCCCCTGAGGAAGATAAAAATCAGCACAAGGTGCGCATTCAGAAGATAGAGAAGAGATGGGCAAGAGAGTGGAGGGAGTACATGTATGTGACTCCCAAGTACATGAAGAAATTCGCACTCAATCCTCCATACCCAAGACCTCCGTTGGCACCTGGCCAAGAAGCTGATCCCACCAGCCTCAAGCGTGGTGAGGATTATCCTGATGAATGGGCCAAGCGCCAGGCCAAGCTGGCTAGACAAGCCAGAGAAGCAGTGAGGAAATTCAATGAAGACTCTGCTGCTGCTGCTGCCGCTGAGGCCTCTGTCAAGCCAAAGAAATCCATGGCAAAGAAGCCTGCGCGTAAGCCAAGTGCTTCACCTTCAATGCCCTCAAGGCCAACTTCCTCAGCAATGCCCTCATGCCCAGAATCCTCAAAGCCCTCTCGGCCAATTCCTCACGCTGCTCCTGCTCCTCCAAAATCCTCAGCTCCTCCTCATAAGTCCTCAGCTGCTCCGACCAAATACTCAGCACATGTGCATCTTGCCACGTACCAAAGGACTACATGCATCTCTATTGCCTCAGGAGCTTCAGCTAGTTCCTCAGCTGCTCCAAATTCTTCAATAGGACACTCTCTGCTGAATACAAAGACCACTGCTGGACGAGGTTCTCGTCCAAGTCCTCACAAGAAGCAGGTCGCCTTCCAAGTGCCGTCTGAAGAAGACGAAGCTGATGATGAAGAACTTGCTGAAATCATCAGAGATAGGCAAGTCAGGGCCGCTAGAGCCAAGGGCACAAATGTGCCTCTGCTTTTGGATCCAAAGTTGATCCGCGATTACATTGATCTCTGGCACAAGGACCCAAACACTTGTAAGTGCATCAAGTGCCCCTTAGTGATTTTGGTGTATTGAAGACTTATAGGTTAAGGGACTAATGTGTTTATGAGTGTACACAGGTCTATAAGTCTATGAGGAGTTTGATATTTACACAGAATGTCGATACCTAAAAATGAAGTTCTTCGACTGAAGACTTTGGATTTCTGAAGACCTTCTGAAGACTTTGAAAGTGAAGAAATTGGTGTGACCTTGAAGACTTGGTATTCATTTGAGGAACATGAAGCGTGAAGAATTTTGTGTTCGTAGTTTCATTTTCCCTTTCTTGAGTCATAGGAAACACCGTATTGTTAAAGGGGGTCGAGGATATACTAAGGAAAAAATTTCCATGTGATGCTCAACTCAAAATCCTACACCTACCAATCCCTTCGAGTGAAGCCATTGGAAATCTCATACAGTTCAGTCATATTCTTCAGTGACAAAGACAAAGTTCTTCTGGTCTCTGAGGAATTTGTTCTGACTGAGGAGTTAGGAATTCGCCAGTGCGGATTGCCTACACAGAGAGGAACATGATAGCCCTGAGGAATTTGATACTCAAATTTCCGACCGTGTCTGTGCTATGCGCCAGCTGTCCCAAAATATCTACCCACCTAACGGTCATCATTGAAGGGCATTTATGTCTTATCATGTCGGGCTGCTCCCTAGGCTATAAATAGCCGCCCCCTACAACCACTAGCTAGTTGGCTACTCCGAGAGAAACTGACACTTGTCATTTGAGAGCATCCCATCCTCCGAGGACTTTGAGCGAAAATCATCAAGTGAGGAAAACCCAAACCCAAACACCTACAAACCCAAAGTGATTGAGCATCACTGAAGAGATTGATCCTGCGTGGATCCGACGCTTGTTACCTTTGAAGACTGTGCTTCTTCCAGACGGTTAGGCGTCATGGTCTAGAGCATCCAAGAGGAAATTGTGGATCGCCGAGTGACCGAGTTTGTGAAGGTTCGGAAGTCACCTGAAGACTTACCACGAGTGATTGGGCGAGGTCTGTGTGACCTTAGCTCAAGGAGAATACGGTGAGGACTGTGTGTCCTCAGGTTTAAATACCTAGCCGCTCCAACCAGATGTACAACTGAGACAGCAGTTGGAACTGGTCTACCAAATCATTGTCTTCACCAAGCCAACTGGTTCTATTTCCTCAACTCTTTCATTTCCTCATAACTGTGTTGTGCACTTGTTCATATCTGTGTTTGTAGACTTTGACTGAAGACTTTCTCAATTTCCTCAGTTCAATTTCTTCAGTCTGTTTGTCTTCATCCTGTGTTTACGCTTTCTGTACTCTGTGATTGTCTTCATTTCATCATGATGACCATGCTTGTGTTCTGCTATGCATACTTTTGAGTACTTATTCCGCTGCAAGTAGTTCTTCGCTAAGGAATTTCCTCACTGGCAAATTCCTTAGTGAAGAATTCATGAAAATCGCCTATTCACCCCCCCTCTAGTCGATATAACGCACTTTCAATTGGTATCAGAGCAAGGTACTCCCTTGTTCTGTGTGATTTTGGTTTAACCACCTGGAGTTTTAGTTATGTCGACCACAGGTATGATCAAGGTCTCTGCTGGGTGTCCTACCTTCGATGGGATGGACTACCCCTACTGGAAGAATAAGATGCGAATGCATCTTGAGGCAATTGATAACGATCTCTGGTATGTTGTGGAAAATGGTATTCCCTCTGTCTCACCCTCACTGAACGCTACCTATGTGAAGAGATTCAAGCAACTCGATTCTCAAGCGAAGAATATCATATGTGGCCATCTGAGCAAAGGACAGTATGGAAGAGTGAGTACTTTGGAAACTGCTAAGCTTATCTGGGATAGGCTGTCCAAAGTGAATGAAGGAGTCTCAACTCAGCATGACTCTCGAGTTGATGTTCTTCGCAATCTCTTCAACCGCTTCAAAAGACTCGACAATGAGAATGTTCAACAAACCTTCGATCGCCTCACTGACATCTCAAATGAGCTTCAAGCGCTTGGTGCCACTGACATCACCCACCATGAGGTGGTGAAGAAATTGTTGAGATCGCTTGATTCCTCATTTGATACTCTGGCATTGATGATACAAGAACGTGTTGATTACAACTCACTTGATCCCGCTGATATCCTCGAAAGGCTAAATACTCATGAGTTCCAGCTTGCTGAAAAGAGAGACCTCTATGGTTCGAGCTATGGCAGATCACGTGCACTGAAGGCCAAGGCAGTTTCGGAGTCTGAAGATGAAGACTCTGGCAGCAGCCTTGGTGATCCTGAAGAACTGAGCCAGGAACTAGCACTACTCGTGAAGAAATTTCAAAAGTTCTCAAGACGTAGTCGCTTTGGAAGATCCTCAAGGAGCAATGATTCCTCATCCAGTGACTACAAGAAGAGGCTTTGTCACAAATGCAAGAAACCTGGACACTACATTCAAGATTGTCCTCAGTGGGAAAAGGAATCAAAGAAGAAGAAATACAAGGATTACAGTTCTGATGATGCGAAGAAAAAGAAGAAATCCTCAAAATCTTCATCATCAAAATCCTCAAAGTATTCATCTCACAAGAAGAGCAGCTCCAAGAAGGCTCGGGCATTCATTGGCAAGGAAATGGACTCTGAAGCTGAATCTGAGGAACATGAGGAAGAGGAGGTATCTGAGGAGTCCGAGTCTGGAGTAGCAACTCTAGCTCTCGCTACTGCATTCGTCAGCAAGTCTATCTTCAACTCTGAAAAAAATGGCTTCACCAACACGGCTGATGAAGGCAATGATGACTACGCTCCCACCTATTGCTTCATGGCAAAGGGTGCCAAGGTACTCAAATATACCTCCTCTAAATCTAGTGAGAATGAATCTGATGATAACCTCAAGTCCAGCTACTCTAAACTTGCTAAGATTGCTGTGAAACAACAAAGGGCTTTTGAAAAGGTTCAAAACATGCTAGACAAAAGTGATGATATGTTGGGTGAAGAAATGGATCGCACTAAAACCTTGACTGAAAATCTCCAGAGACTTCAGACTAGGTTTGACAACCTTCAAGGTCATCATAACACTCTCTTATCTGACCATGAGAAGCTTTCTTATGAATTTCTTCAAAGAAAGCAAGATCTTGAGAAGCTAAGAGTGAGTTATGAAGATCTTCAGAAGGAGCGCGATTCATTACATGCTCAACAAATCAGCGCTGCTCAGGAAGAATTTGTTCCTCCATGTTTGAAATGCATTGAACGTGAATCTGCTAATTCTTCACCTGAATGCTCAAATGCTTCTAATGCTACAAATTCTTCAACTGTCTCTGCTATCACTAATTCCTCATCTGAGGACATTGCTAGTATCACTGACGATGCAGGGATGAAGGAATTGTACATGACAGGCATGTACAAAAGCCTCAAAGGGCATCAGACTCTGTGTGATATGCTTAAAAAGCAGATCCTCAACAGGAACCCTAAGAAAGAGGGTATTGCCTTTGAGAGGAAACTCAATGCTGATGGTACATATTGGAAGCCTGAGCAGTACCCCAAAACCTCATGGGTTGCTGCAAAGGGACCTCCAGTTGATCCATCTAATTTATCTGGCTTTACATGTGAATCTTCTCATTCTTCTGATGAGTCATTTGACTCCAACTATAAACTGTTTAAAAATCAGAATGGTGAAGTATTTGCTAGATATGTTGGCACTAACTGCAGGAACGGTTCTCCTATGAAGAAAATCTGGGTTCCCAAAAGGTGCCTTGAAAGTCTTCAGGTGAATGTCCTCATGACACCACCTGTGAAGAATAGGAACCCCAGATCAAATTCTTCATATGGACCAAATTCTTCATATGGATCCAAGTCCTCATACGGATCGAATTCCTCACGTGGATCATATTCCTCAAAAGGATCAAAGTCCTCATATGAACATCATCATGCTAACAACTCTGTCTCTAAGGGAAGAGCTAAGGGCTATGAATATGAGCATTATTCTTCTAATCATTATGTTCATAAGTCCTCGAAGAATTTCTCTGCTTATTCATATGCTTACCCTAACTCCTCTTATGTGAAACAAAATGGATTGGCTTCTATGCCACCTTTCTCGTATGGAGCTCGCAGAGTGATGAACTCTTTGCCACCCCTTCAGATGTGGGTGGTGAAGAAAAACAACTAATATTTTATGCAGGGTCAGGTCTCCAAACGTACTTTAACGTCTGAAGAATTTGCTGGAGACCTGAAAAGTGCCTGAAAGGACGCAGGCTAATCATGAAGAAATGAACTTTCATTTCTCATGTCCTCATACTGTTTTAACTGTTGCATTGCTTGATGAAATTGGTCTGATGAATTGTGATGTCATATTCTTCACTGATGAAGTCTATGAAGTTCGTAAGCTGCACTAATTCATCTGCAGGATGATCAACCCAAAGCCACTGAGTGGGTCCTCGATAGTGGATGTAGAAATCACATGACTAGTGACAAGAATCTATTGATGGATGCTCCCTTATCACCATCGCATCTGAAGCATATCATCTTCGCTGACAAAGGCAAAAGTCAGGTATTGGGTCTAGGTAAGGTTGCAATCACAAAGGATCGACACATGGACAAAGTCATGCTTGTCGAGTCCTTAGGATACAACCTCATGTATGTCTCAATTCTTTGTGATCTTGATATGGTTGTTGTCTTTGGCAAGTATCGTTGTGTTGTGGTTATGGAAGCTGACAATTCCAAAGTCTCCGAAGGCTTTAGGAGAGGAAACTTGTATATTGTTGATTTCTCTACAGGACCGCAACCAGCCTTGTGCCTACTTGCAAAAGCTTCAAAAGGCTGGCTATGGCATCGACGACTTGGTCATGCAGGCATGAGGAATTTGCACACGCTTGCGAAGAAGAAGCATGTCATTGGCATTGAGAATGTCAAATTCCTCAAGGATCACTTATGCGGAGCTTGTGAAGCTGGAAAGATGACCAAGGCTAAGCATCCAGAAAAGACTATCATGACCACTACTCGACCATTTGAATTGCTTCATATGGATCTCTTCGGTCCTAACCATTACTCAGCAGTCACAAATGATGCATCTCTCTATGGTTTTGTTATTGTTGATGATTACTCTCGTTACACTTGGGTACATATTGTCACTTACAAACATGAACTGCATGAAGTCTTCAAACAATTTTCCTCGAGGGCTTCAACCAACTTTGGTGTGAGTTATTTCAAAGTCTTTGGTGCTAAATGTTGGATTAGAGATCCTCATCACAATGCTAAATTTGCACCGAAAGCACATGAAGGTTTTATGCTTGGTTACGGAAAGGACTCGTACACCTACACAGTCTTCAACAACGTTCTTCACAAGGTTGTTGAAACTGTAGATGTGCGGTTCGATGAAACTAATGGCTCGCAAAGAGAGCACCTACCCTCTGTGATAGATGAACCAACACCTGAGGAAACTATCAAGTTCAAGGCTACTGAGAATGTCATTCCTACTGAAGAATCTGCTGAAGAATTAATTCCAGAACGTGAAGAACGTCGAGCTAATGCACCTGAAGAAAATGTTGAAGAAAAGAAAATGCTGATCAAATTCCTCGACGACAACCAGCTCATCCTCGCGTTGCAAAAGAAGTGCAAGTTGAAAAGATCATCGATGACACTGAAGCACCAGGTCCGCTCACACGCTCAAAAGCTTCACATTTATCTAACTTTTGTGGGCACTTTGCTTTTGTCTCTATCACAGAGCCCACTAAGGTAGATGAAGCATTTCTGGAGCCTGAGTGGATTCAGGCCATGCAAGAAGAATTACATCAATTCGAGCTCAACAACCACTACAAAAAAAATACACTTCCGTGATGATACGTGTTTGTCACAGTAGGTCGCGTTTTCTGTCATGCATGTACATCCATGACAAATTTATGACAGAATCAAGATAGTCATACCTGTGCTGTCGTAGAAGTGTTCCATGACATTGCCAAAATTATCATCACGGAAGTGTCCACTTCCATGACGATAAATCGCGCGTCACAGAAGTGCTTTCGTCAAGGGTGACCGACACGTGGCATCCACCGTAACGGAACGCCGTTAAGCTATCGAGTCGGGTTTTGGATCCGATAACCCATTAACAGCCCCGACCAATGGGGATTTTCCACGTGTAAAATCATCATTGGCTGGAGGAAACACGTGTCGCCTCATCGTTGGGACAGATGTCATCCACTCATTGGACGGAAGGTGCCTATGATACGTCGACACGTGGCACGGCCCAACAGAGGCCCATTCCTGTGAAAAGGCTGGCCCGTTTGACTTGGTCAAAAGGTGGCGGGCCGGCCCATGGAAAGCCTGTTAACGGCATGTTCGCATATAGCCCATTTACAGCCCGCTAACCCAAGGCCCGTTACGCCCTATCCGAATTAGGCCCAGTAGCGTCATCTAGGCCATCGAATATGATTCCAGCCCGTTTTCACTTCTGGCCCATGTATGGCCCATGACGTCTTTCGGCCCATATGAGGCCCTATGTAACTCTTGGCCTATTAACGGCCCGTGGTGAAACTGGCCCGTAATGAACAGTGTATCACTTTACACCCATTAACGGCCCGTGGTGAAACTGGCCCGTAATGAACAGTGTATCACTTTATACCAATTAACGGCCTGTGGTGAAACTGGCCCGTAGTGAACAGTGTATCACTTTATACCCATTAACGGCCCGTTATTCCGTTGGGCCATTTCCAGCCCATGTTATCTTTCGGCCTTCTCAGAGCCCATTTATTCTTGGGCTCATTTCCAGCATTCGTTTACTTACGGCCCGTTACTGTCATTTTTTGCTTGTGGGCCAAATTCAGCCTGTGGTTACAGTCGGCCCGGTTGTGGTCCGTTAATATGTTGGGCCATTTTCATAGCGTCATCAAATACGGCCTATTAACGATGGCCCGTTATGGTCGGCCCATGAACGGACGATTCCAACTCTAGCCCGTTTACGGCCATAATGCGGCCTGTTATTGGCCCATGTTTGGCCAATCGACCATACGGCCCGTATAAGGCCCATTGATGATACGGCCCGTAGAAGGCCCATTGTTTCTACGGCCCGTAGAAGGCCTACTGTTTCTACGGCCCATAGAAGGCCCACTGTTTCTACGGCCCGTAGGAGGCCTAGTGTCACTACAGTAAATATTAGCCCATGGTTATTGTGGCCTAGTTTTAAAAAATAGGTTATTGCAGCCACTAGCAAACCGCGGAAAAAGAACTGCACTGACTACAAGCAAACAAATAAACAAGACAACAAGGAAATAAATAAGCAAGCAACTTATGCTAGGCTATCACGGCTATTACACATATTACATCCACTGGGCATCAAAGTTCGCCACCAGTGCAAATATAGGGAACAAAGCAGCATATAAACGCCGCAGCAAAACAAGTCCAGAACTGAAACCACTTCAGAAGAGTTCAAGAAACAATATCCTGGGTACCCATAATGCTGGCAAGATGCTTAGCAAGCTTATTAACTTTCTCTTGTTTGGCGCTTAAATCCTCCAGCGCTTGCTGTTGCACAAGAAAGTACGCATCTGAATTCTGCAGGGACTTCCTCAGTCCTTCGGCTTCTTGCCGTAGCACAGCTGACTGATGCCTTTCAGCTTGTAGCTGAGACTGAAGAAGCCGAAGTGATTTAGGCAGCGATTTCGAAGAGCTTGTGCCAGCGGTACTGGCCAGTAACTCGAACACTACATCAACACAGGACTGTGGGGTTTTCTCACTGTCTACAAGATCGTTTTTATCACCTTTCTTGGAGACCAATAGGGTTGTCTCACTATCTTGAACCTTATCTGCATTACTTTCTCTACCATTGCATAGTGGGGTGCTCTTCTCCAATATTCTGTTTGCATACTACAAGAGAAACAAGCAGACACATCACAGGTTTAGCTTGCAGTATACGAAACTCATTTTGGTAAACCGGTTCAGTAGTAAGGTGGACAGGATAACAACATGAAACAAACATATATCTATGTACTATGGTCACTGTATTGTCCATATCATTCTAGTTTATGTTCCCTAATCAAGATAGAGACACAGTTCAACTCATATATTTTTAAGACACAATAGCATAGACAGAATATAAGTGTGAGAAACTACACAGCATTGGCAGCACTTGTAATGTGCATCACATGAGAACATAACTGTTTATACAACTTAAACTGAAATCAACATAGAGCAAGAAGTTAGAACAGCAATCCAGTTAAAGAAATAGGTTTAAAACATACCTGTTGCGCCATTGGAGTTTCAATTGGATCCTTCAAATTCGAAAGTAGTTGGTATGAGTAAATACAGTGATGCAACAACAAAGGAGTATGGACCATAGCTACGGAATCTGACCTGAGAACAGTTTCTCTTCTGCTTTAAACGTGGAGTTTGGGTTAGCTGTGGTGGTCTTCGTGCTTTGGGCACTGCAGTAGCTTTACAAACTTCTCGTGTGGGGGTACTCTGTGGTGGACATGGTGCTTTGTCAACTATAAGTGGGTTACTATCCGCTGGGGTTGCGGTTAGATGGGTTGTAGCTGGTTCTCTGCCCAACGGTGTAAGTGTGCAATCTGGAAGAGTCTCGATTATGTGTGGTGGGGCTAGTTTGTGGGCCAGTACAACCATGGTTCTATCTGCATCGACGGGTAGCACTGTCTTTTCTGAAGAACGGGTTTTTGCTCCCTTAGATACTGCCATCACCCCCTCCAATACAAATGGCTGATAAACAAGAAAATAAATTGAACGTACAGACATTGTATGATAGACAGATGTGGTAATTCACATATATGTTGTCTAACCAAACAGGACAGCATGACACAATTTCACATATATGATGCCTAACTAAACGGGATAGCATGACACAGTTTCAGATATATGATGGATAACTTAACATGATATAATGGCATAATTCAACATATGATGAGTACCTAAACAGGATGACATGACAAAACTATATGATGTCTTTTTAAAATAGGTTGGGATGAAATAATTCACATACATGTTGTCTAAGTATACAGGATGGCATGATATAATTGACATAATTGATTCATATACTAAGCAGCTGGCACTCGCATGTATGATCTCTAAACTAATTAGATAGAATTCAATATTGTGCATATGATGTCTAAACTAAGCAATGCAAGGCACCATATGCATCATATGAGAAATATAAACATTGCAACTTAGAGCATACACCTCAGGTGGGATATAGGACTGGTCATCTGTCTCTGAATCCTCCTCTGAGGAGCTCCCTGTAACCATCGAGATATATGCTTCAACAGGTACCATTGCCTGCTCTGAAGACCTTGTTTTCACTCCAGATTTTTCCATAACCGGCTCAAATGGCTGATACACATGAAGAGTAGTTCAATATACACAGATTGTCGACAAATGGACTACGTAATGAAAAAAAGATGGCATGAGATAATTCACATATATGATGCCTGGCTCCATGGCGGTGCATAATTCACATATATGATAACTGGCTGAAAAACATGGCATTGCATAATTCACATATCTGATATAGAAAGCAAACAGGAGGCATTCACACAAAGCATGTCTAATCTAAGCAGATGGCATGGCAATGCAAGACACCATATGCATGATATGAGCAATATAACCCAGCCAAGTTAGAGTATGCACCTCGGGGGGGGGGGAATATGACTGGTCATCTCTCTCTGAATCCTCCTCTGAGGAGCTATCTGTAACCAGCAAGAAATCTGCATCGACATGTAGCACTGACTGCTCAGAAGACCTTGTTTTCACTCCAGATTTTCCCATGACCGACTCAAATGGCTAATGCACAGGAAGAGTAGATGAATGTATAAACATTGTTGACAAATGGAATACATTATGGAAAAAAATATGGCACAATACAATTCACATATACGATGAGTGGCTAAACAGGATGGCATTGCATGATTCACGTATATGATGCCTGGCTAAAGAAGATGGCATTGCATAATTCCCATATACTCCCTCCGTTCCTAAATATTTGTCTTTTTAGAGATTTCAAATGGACTACCACATACAGATGTATATAGACATATTTTAGAGTGTAGATTCACTCATTTTGTTCCGTATGTAGTCACTTGTTGAAATATCTAAAAAGCCAAATATTTAGGAACGGTGGGAGTATGATATAGAAACCAAACAGGTGGCATTCACACAAAGAAATCTAAACTAAGCTGATGACATATAAGATGTATAATGTAAGCAATGCAAGGCGCCATATGCATGATATGACCAACATCAGCATGCCAGGTTAGAGCAAACACCTCAGGTGGTAAACAGGCGTGGTCGGCTCCTTCTGAATCTCCATCTGAACAGTTATCTTCCTCTGGAATACAATCTGGAAATGCAGGAGGGGGGGCACTTCGCCCACCATGGAGCGGCGTCTGCATGACATTATATTCACACACAACGGTCTTCTCTTTTTCTCTACATGTTCAGTACAATTGTGTACAATATCTGACATGCATAATAAAAAAATAGTTAGATTTTGTAAGGCCTAAGGGGTGCATGCAAAAATCAAGACTGATGGTAGCAAACGAGTGGATGGATCCAAAACTAATGATAGCAGGTAGATTATAGCTTCAGTTTAAAAAGATAGACAATGGATCATCTATTGTTTGTTGCCCACCCAAGATGAACCACATAGAAGACCCCAGATGAACCAGATAGTAGACAGATACTATTCGTTGCTGGCTCGTTATGAGACCCATGGGCAATTCAAAACTCAAGATTGAACGATAAAGTAGCAGGTAATAATAACCGATGTATAACGTAAGCAAACACGAAAGACTGCGACCTCTGTTCCGGAACTGTGTAGTCCTCAGGTTCATCTGCTCAGTCGATGGTGGTAATGCAGTTGGCGTGGCTGCCGGCAACGGGGAAGATGATCTGAGGCGGCGAAAGGCAGTCTGCAGGGGGGATCTCTGCTGCAGTGAACGCTTCTGTCGATGGTGCACCTCAGGTGGGGTGGATGACAGCATGGCAGGAGCAGGACATAACACACAGAGTTTTCTTTGACGCCTATCTGAAAATGAAGTAAATCTGTAAGGGCTCCTTAGAATTGGAGGATTCTATAAACACAGGGACAGGATAAACACAGGAATAGGATAGGAATGCACGTGCAAAACAGAGCATTTGGAAACACAGGATTTCAGTCAACCTGGGTGTTTGGCTCACATGAATTGGAAGAACAGAGGAATGGAGAAATAAACTGATGTACGAGTGTACAACCTCTTTGGCATAGCCTTGTGGACCTCAGCATCATTGGGTTGGACGTGGAGGATGGTGATGATGCTGGTGTGACTGTCGGAGGCGGGGAAGAAGATCCAAGGCCTCTAGAAACGGCGCCGAGGGTATTGCTCCGCTGTGATGGACGGTTCCGTCTTTGGAGCAGCTCCGCTAAGGTGTACGGCGACGAGGCTAAAGCATGACAAGACAGACAACGTTAATCTGAAGCCTAATATCATCTGCAAAGATGATGTAAAATACATCACCAAAAAGTGCTAGATGTAAAACGCATCAGCCGCGCCACGGCCGCTCCGACAGATGCTGTAAGTACTGTTCACTCTGAACTTAACTAAAGAAAATGAACTTCACAGTCGAAACTGAATTTTACTGTCGAAACTGATTGAACTAGTAACAGAGCATTGCAATAGATGTTTAGGGCGTTCGAGCACTAGTAGCAGAGACGCAGTGATCTAAATCAGCAGACGCTCGAGCAGGGAACGCACTAGCAGAGAGCAAGTCGTGGAGTAGCACCGCGAGCGAGTGCTAAAGCAGCAACTCCTGTAGCTGCCGGAGGTCGTGCAACAGCAGCAGCGCAAGCGAGAGCAAGAGCAGAGCAGCAGCATGAACGAAAGCAGGAGCAGTGCAGCAGCGCAACCGACAGCAAGAACAGAGCCGCAGCGCGAGCGAGAGCCGGAGCAGCTGCAGCTAGTGCCATTGTGGAAGTCGCCGCCGAGGAAGCAACGACATGGGGGAGAGACGCCGTGGATGATGTGGCCGGCGACGGCGCCGTCGATGGAGACACGCCATGTCTGCTCGGTATCGAGCACTGGCAGCCCCGTGAGATCGAATAAAAGATAAAATGCAGCGGTGAGTGCAGAACCTCCTTGGTGGTATTAGTGAGGGTGCTGCGGTTCCAGTGGGGCAGGTCAAGACGACGCTGTGGGGATTGAGGTGGCACGATAGACGAGGTGAACATCGAGGCAGCTCCTTGGAGGTCGAGGACGGGGAGGTTGATCCGGTGGGACGACGAGATCGACAACGGATCCTCATCCGGTGCGGCGGATGAGGGACGACGAGCTGTTGCGGTGGACGACGTAGTCAGGGAAGAGTCTCTGGCTGGGCGGCGGTCGGGAAGCCGACGGAGGAGCGTGGGGTTTCGCGGGTTTCTGCGGCCTCGATGTACGAATGGGGGGGCGAAGGAGGAGGGGGGAGCCAAGCTTAGGGACGCACTTGTCCGAAATGTAGGGTAAGTTACCAGCGTAACCCCACCGGTTTTGACACCGCGACGTGGAGCTTCATTTCCGGCTGAGGGGTAGAAGGGGAATTTCGCGTGTCTGGGCTGCGGGAGCGATTTCAGATGAGGAGGGAGTTCTCGCGCGCGTCCAAATTTCGTGATAACAAGGCGCGGCGCGGGTTGAAGAAGCGGGAGTTTCAAAGCAGGTGAGACAAAAGATACTCGAGCTTGAAAATTTCGGGATAACAAGGTGCGGATTCCTTGTTCGGCAGAACAAACTTAATGTGTAAAAAAACAATTCATACAACACACAAGAGAGTCATGTCCCCTTTTACTATATTGCTATAGATGCCATTGAAAAAACTACAAGAAAAATGTTAAAAAATCGGGAGAACAAGATTACCCTACACAGTACCAAATCGATTCGCACTTCCCTCAACAACAACAAAAAACAAATCAATTCCCACCAATGAAAGAGTAATGTCCCTTTTTATATGATTATAGATGCAATGATCTCGAATTTCAATTTTTGAATCCACGTTATGTTGAATTCGAATATATCGTTAGGTGACCTTGCGGTTTATAATTGATGTAGTCGTACATTTTGATCTTCCATCATATATGAACATTTTACTCCACCATGTGAACATATATTGTCTTCTACCATATGGACTAAATTGTAATCAATTTTCCTTATTTGAATATGATTGTTGTCAAGTTATACAATAATTTAAATATTATCTTGATAACAAAAAACATACATATAGCAGTAATCGTATTTCACTATGAACTACATGTACCATACGCTCTCCAATTCAAATATTTGTATCCATTTTATGTTGAATTCAAATCATAGTACATTATTGGTCTAGGTAGCGAGATGTTTGGGATAATCAAAACCCTGTTTTCATACGTATAATTTTTGGCTGAATTGGGACAAATTTTGGTATAAGCCTCTTGCAAAACCAGAGATTCTCTCAACAAGCCTCGTGGTTCCAAGAGGGAACGTGTCACCTTTGTGTGCGAAACGATATACGTTGCATCCCCCTGATTTTATTTACAGAGGCAACATATAACTATATGGGTGCCCTGTTAAATTTTGGAATTATTTCGGGCTCATTTGGCCTTTTTATACATTAATTGAGTTTCTGGACTTTTAATGTGCATAATCTAAATATGAATTGCATGCACATGCTCCGGTGCACCAAAGCGGGTTGAAAAATCACATGTGTGTCCTTGGTTGAATTTCTAGGTCCCATGGAAGAAATTAGAATGAAATTCAAACATCTGGGCGTCATGACTCGGCCAAGAACATCGAGAAACTTTAATTTTAAATTCATGTAAATCCAAAACTCGCCTGTAAATCATGAAACTTGGCATGGGGTCATGTGATGGCACTAACATGTTGTGGTAACAAATTGGGCCGATTTGGAAGCTCGTGGTTCTAAGAGGGAACGTGCCACCTTTGAGTGTGAAACGATATACGCTGCCCCCCCCTTGAGTTTCTTAACAAAGGCAACATAGAACTACTTTAGTGCCCTGTTAAATTTTGGAATTATTCCGGGTTTGTTTGTCGTTTTTTATACATTAATTGAGTTTTTGGTCATTTAATGTGCATAATCAAATTTGAACTACAAGCACATGCTCTCGTGCACCAAAGTTGGTTGAAAAATCACATTTGTGTCCACGGGTGAATTTCTAGGTCCCATGCAAGAAATGAGAATAAAATTAAAACATCTGGGCATCGTGGCTCGGCCGAGAACAGTGAGAAACTTGGTTTTAAAATTCCTGTAAATCCAAAACACGTCTGAAAATCATGAAACTTGGCATGGATGTCATGTCATGGTACTACCATGTTGTGCTAAAAAAATTGGCTGAATAGGAACATATTTTGGTATAAGCTTCTTGCAAACCGAAGCTTCTCTCAAGAAGGCTCGTGGTTCTGAGAGGGAAAGTGCCACCTTTGAGTGCGAAACGATATACGTTGCCCCCCTTGAGTTTATTTACAAAGGCAACATAGAACTACATGAGTGCCCTGTTAAATTTTGGAATTATTCCGGCTTCGTTTGGCCTTATTTACACATTAATTGAGTTTTTGGTCATTTAATGTGCATAATTCAAATTTGGACTACAAGCACATGCTCCCGTGCACCAAAGTTGGTTGAGAAATCACATTTGTGTCCTCGGGTGAATTTCTACTCCCTCCTTCCATCTATATAGGCCCTAATGCGTTTTTCGAGGCTAACTTTGACCAAACGTTAGAGCAAGAATATATGACATGCAACTTACACAAAGCATACCTTCAAATTTGTATGTCAAAGGAGCTTCCAATAATATAATTTTCATAGTATACATCTCATGTGCTATTAATCTTGTCAATAGTCAAAGGCTGTCTTGAAAAACACATTAGGCCCTATATAGATGGAAGGAGGGAGTAGGTCCCATGCAAAAAAATGAGAATAAAATTCAAACATCTGGGCATCGTGGCTCGGTCGAGAACATTGAGAAACTTGGTTTTAAAATCATGAAACTTGGCATGGTGTCATGTCATGGTAGTACCATGCCGTGGTAAAAAATTGGCCGAATAGGAACAAATTTTGGTATAAGCTTCTTGCAAACCGGAGCTTCTCTCAAGAAGGCTCGTGGTTCTGGGAGGGAACGTGTCACCTTTGTGTGCATAATTCAAATTTGAAATACAAGCACATGTTCCAGTGCACCAAAGTTGGTTGAAAAATCACATGTGTGTCCTCGGGTAAATTTCTAGGTTCCATGCAAGAAATGGGAATGAAATTCAAAATTCTGGGCGTCGTGGCTGGGTTGGAAACATTGAGAAACTTAGTTTTTTAATTCCTGTAAATGCAAAACACGCATGAAAATAATGAAACTTGGCTTGGTGCCATGACATGGCACCAACATGCTATGGTAAATTTGCAGTCCGATTTGCGAAGGCGCACACATTAACAATCAACAAAGTCATTTTGGAACAGATGTTGTCACGTTACAATCGGAAACACAAGTATTATTGAAACCGTGGGCGTTCTACTTACTAGTACCATTTACATGCCGCCACGCGTCCCCATTTTTTATTAGCTAGGAGGCGTCGTGCAGGGTAGCTATTGGAGTACGAGAGGCGTGCGATCAGACCCCTGCGCGCGCTTATCGGGAGGAGAGCCCTTTAACCTCCATCTGTCGTCCACCTCTCTCCCAAGGTCTCCATTAATGGCACCCGAGCCTCTGTTTAATGGCGTGGCTATGTCTCCCTCGACTGAGATTTAAGAGAGAAAAAAGAAAATTTGAAAGCACGGATCTTGATGTAAGATCCGACGGACCTATATAGCATCTACTGCGATTTATAGCAAGACTGATGAATATATAAGGACGATTAAATTTTTTTATCAAAGAAGGGCTTGCCCCTTCCGATTTTCATTACTGAAAACCACCACAATTCACAAGAATTTCAGCACAACTCCAGCGTAACACGAAGGACTAAAAGCTACCAGATTGAAATCGCAACATCCCAAGAGGCCAACAAAGGCCAAACATCCGCGCTAGAACCCAACATTTCACAACCGACGACACAATCCACATCCTAAACCGATTATTACATCAAAAGAAACCAGGAAACTGAAGGAAGCCCAGCAGCAGCTAGAAGAACAGCAATGCCAGGGTCGCCACAGCAAGAGTTTTCTTCATTCCAGCCTCGCAACATTGATCTTCCACAGAAAGATAAGGATGATTAATTGTCTTACATAATTAGAAAGATAATTAAAAAAAGCCACATGCGGCTACGCCCGAAATACACAAGGGCAAAAGAAGAAGGAAGACAAGGATCTGGCTCGCTGATCTCTACTTTCTTGATGTGTTGCTGCAGGCCGCGGGAACTAGTCTCCGCGGCGAGCGGCGATGAGCTCTTTCGTGTCCTCAAGACGCTGCTTGAGAACATCCAGGGATTCCTCCACCAGCCTTTGGCGCTCGTTGCGGAGCATGTCATTCTCGTCCATAAGTTTCTTGACGATGACGCCGGTCCTCTTCAACAAGGCACTGGTCTCCTCCTGCTGGTCTGCACTTCGGACGATCTTCTCCCTCGGCAGGTCGCGCTCGGCCCGGAGCCTCTCATTGCCCTCCCTTAGTTGCCGGATGACACCGGTAGCCTATTCAAACGTGGCTTTCATGTCGTCCTGCAACCTCACCCAGCCGGAGATCTGATCCATTTGGCTATGGACGATCGCATGCATGCGCCTGTAACAGTCGTCGCCTGCCCGCGAGAAATTTTCCCAGGCCGCCGCGGCACGGCGGGACATCTCTGCTGCATTCGTGGCGCGGCGGGACATCTCTGCTGCTTCCGCGGCGCGGCCGGACCAGTCTGCTGCATCGACGGCACGGCGGGACCTCCGTGCTGCTTCAGCGGCGCGGCGGGACCTCTGTGCTGCTACTTCCGTGCGGCGGGACATGTTGGCTGCTCTCGCAGCGAGGCGGGACATCTCTCGTGCTTCCGCTTCCATGCTCGCCTCTCCCTGGTGGCAATCTCTCGACCCAGAACTCACGCTGGCCCTGGCAGACGCAAGGGAAGGATGCTGAATGACTTGTTTGTTTTTGTGGATGAGGAGTTGAGGAGGAATGTGCAGTCATCTTGCCATACTAGTATTTATAACCGAGTACTAATACGCTCCTAAGTGGGAAACCGTTTAGGTTGTGATCGGTGTGAACAGGTTTTAAATTCAATATAGCGTGGTACTAATACGCTCCTAAGTGGGAAACCGTTTAGGTTGTGATCGGTGTGAACAGGTTTGCAATTCAATATAGCGTGGAGTAATTTGGAATGTGACGAGATGCAAGCTCAAAATTTATTGACGGTTCTAGTTTCGAAGTGCGGCACTATTCCCGGATTGAGTACTTCTTTTTCTACTCCCTCCTTTCCGGTTTTATAGGGCTTATCTCAAAATTTTAGTTTTTCCATTTTATAAGGCTCAATTTGGTTGTTCCCCAACACATGTTCAGATTCCAAGGTGCATTAAATCATTGCATGCAAGTATTAAGAGAAAATTGACCAATGCATGTACTTTATGCATGCATGCATTGCAATTAATGCATTCATAAACATAATTTTTTGAGAAAAACAAGAGCATTAATTAGGTGCTTTTGCAAACTACAAAAAATATTCCACCACTCACCATCTTGGTTGGTGAGATTTTTGAATTAAGCCCTATAAACTGGAAAGGAGGGAGTACTGTTGTGTACGTGCAATAACTGGCACCGTCGTATACATATCTTACGGTTAATGGGGCGTTCGACAGGAATAGCCGCATGGCGAGCTCTCACAAACGCGTCTGTTTTTTCTCGAAAAGGAGGATGATGACCCCCGGCCTCTGCATCTGGGAGTCACACACGCATCTGTAGCTACGAATTGTAGTGTTCTCAACCATCCGATTGGCTCTATCATGGATGTACCTATATACTAAAACATGTCTAGATACATCTATATTTTGACAAATGGAAGGCATGTATTGTGGAACGGAGGGAGTGCTTGTCATCAAAATGGATAAAAAGGGACGTATCTAGAACTAAAATACGTCTACATACATCTCCTTTTATCCATTTTGATGACAAGTAGTACTTCTTACCCAAAGGAACTTTATATCCAACAGACACAAAATATCCGTTCGACTGTTGGAAATTACTGATCTGATGTCGAAGTAATTGTTGCATCGCCACCAAAACCCACCATTTCTTAAGCTAAAGTAGACCAAGGTAATCCCTATATTAGCATATTACTAAGATAAACAGAAGGCACTGTAGAAACATTTAGGACGTGAGCTTGTCAATCTGAATGTGGAGGGACACAAGCTTAGCCCCGGCCAGCAGCTTGGGCGGAACTGTCAAGAAGGTCAGCTCCTGCACGTCGACGTCGCCGGGATCCTTGCTGCTTGTCACCTCCATTTCCACCTTGACGGCGTCGGTCGTGCATTTGGGCTCCCCCGGCGGGCCGTTCGCCCACAGCTTGGCCACGTAGTGCGGCAGTGGGGACGCCCCCGCTCTGATGTAGACGACCGACACGGCGATAGGCGCGCCAACGTCGAGCATGCCGCCGACCAAAAAAATGCGCGGCGGTCCTCCTCCGCAAACAGCAAGAGCCGTGGCTCCGACAGTGGCACTTGCAGCTGGAGCACCTTCCCGTACTGGATCCTGTGCACGGACATGGGATGCGCGGTGCTGATGTGGTGCTAGAGCGCCGGTGGCGGGCCTTCGTAGCCGCAGACGGGCACGGGGCATTTGTAGGGCGCGAGCGGACACACGCTCTGGTGATCGACGAGCTTGTGGTAAGTGACGTAGAGCCTACAGCCTTCGTGCGGGCACTCCGCCCTCACCGACGAAAGGAAGGAGTCCACCGCCGTGTTCCGCATGTCGAAGCCACCGCCGCGCTCGCACTTCTGGCACTGCCGCTGGTTCCCGGGGTGCTCGACGCGGCAGTCCGCGCAGGCCAGGTGCCCTCCCTTGCACTGCAGAAATCAATCGAACAACACATCAATCAAGAAACCTGCACCTTGCTCAATCAGTCGAACGGACGAGGTGTATTCGAACCTCATACACTGGAGGCGTCAAGGGGCGGAGGCACAAGGGGCAGTGGAGCACGGTGAGGTCCATCGAGACCTTAGAGAGCTCCATCGTCGGGTCCTGTTCGGTCTGCATGATCTCGCCCTCCTCGTGCACAACCATCTCTCGACTTGGGCCGAGGTATTACAAAGCTTTACCGTCACATATTTTATACTACTTCAAGGTGCATTAAATCAACACATGCAAGTATCAAAAGGAGAGTCGCGGCATGCATGCATGCGTTGTAATTAATGCATCAGTAAACACAAATTATTGAAATATATCGGGTGCAATGCTTTGATGTGTCGCGTCAACTCGTACATCAACGAGAAGTTTGATTATCCTCTCCCTCGCGGACTTAACTGCACCTGCCTTTGGCTGTATGATAGGTTGGCCACACACCTATCGGACCCACCTGTCATACACGCAAAGGCAGGAGCGTCCCTCCCTCGCCCATGAGCGTGGTGGCTGGCAAGACTAGGAGAAGCTTTCGCTACACGCTCTCCCTCCCGCACGCAGTGGACATGCAATAGTTCAATCGGTGTCAGATGGCTAGAAGCGTACTGTAGTACTCCTCCAGTGCAGTAGTACTCCATCATTGTTCGACTTCCCGAAGAGGCGAAGAGCCAAGCGCAGCCCGGACGCTCGTGTGGCAGTTTCATGTGTAGAGTAGTCTAGGATAGCGTGTACCGTGCCTGTAAGCTTAAAATCGTTGGGGTCGGCTCCATGCTATGTGGCCGTCTCAAAGTTTTTTTAAAAAAAATTACAATAGTCTTCTAGCCCTACCTGACACCATGGCGATTGTAGTTTGCACGCTCATTTGGTCAAGACAGGAATATATATTTTAATTTGTTTTTTTAAAAGGGGGGACTCCCCGGCCTCTGCATCAGAACGATGCATATGACCACATATATTTTAATTTGTGGTGGGTAAATGTTAGAGGTTGCACCAAATATATTGTACACTGCGGGTCTTTCAGCCAAGTTTAGAGGCAAGCATGTGGGGCCAGTGCTATGATGTGTCGCGTCAACTCCTACAACGAGGAGAAGCTTGATTTTACTACACGCCTTCTCCCTCACCCATGCGCGCGGTTGCTCGCAAACGAGGACAGGCTTTTGCTTAGTAGTACTTCTACAACAAGCTATCCGTCCCGCTCGCGGTGGACGGACATGCAGCAGTGGATTCGACACTATAGAAGCAGTAGTAGTAACATCATTGTTCGTCTTCTCGAAGAGGCGAAGAGCCAAGCGCAAACCGAACGTTGCAGTTGCGAACATTGGAGCCCGCATGTAGCCAGGGTCTTGCATGAGACAAAATTGCTATGTGAGCCCACTATTGTACTAGTACGTACAACTACTTGCTAGTATAGCCCTGTAAACCAGAAAGGAGTATTTGCCCTTCTAGAGATTTCAACAAGTGACTAGACTACACCGAGACAGAGTACATATGGAGCAAAATGAGTGAATCTGCACCGTAAATAAATACGTACTAGTTCTATCGTTTTCCTCTCCGAGGTGCACAATATTGAGTATGCTGACTAGTCTCTTTTTGACACGCATTTACGTTTTTTACACAGTACAGATGCAAGCGCGCATATACACGCGCATACACTCACCCCTATGAACGCACACACGCACGGCACTATCATCTTGAAATTTACGAAGTCACCATAGGCACCTCGTCGTCGACGGGTCCATAGGTGCTTGAATGCCAAGGAGGGAGAGGGTAGCGGTTCCCGAGACGTTGAACGGTCAATGATGCATCCTCAATTACATGCAGAGGGAATTAATTGGAGAAGCAGAATAGAGCCAGCACGATGTGAATGCAACACAGATTGGACTCTCATATAATAAAGGCGCCCCACCACTCCAATCCATCTACTCCCAAGTCTCTGCGCAACACTGCTCACTCCAATACAAGACCAAGTGACCAGAAGCCACAAGCACCTATCACTACAAAAACAAGACACATCCGTGACATTTTGGGCCGAACGAATTTTTTTCTGTCATACATATGACACTTCTATGACGATAATTGTGACAAAACCCGTTATCATCGTAGATGTGGTGGGCTCCTACTTCTGTGACAAAAAATCATGACAGAAAATGGGCTTTTCGTCCTGGGCGGGCCGGAGACGCAGCTGCATGACATTCTTTGGGCCATCCATGACGGAAAAAACTGTGGTAGAAGCGAGGGGGAGGAAAATTTCAGGGAGTTCCCGGTTACGGTGGGAGGTCGGGGGCCGAGCGACACGCGTTTCTAGTACACGTACGCGCGTGTGTGCGAGGCGTTGGCTCTAACTGAACCCGAGCGATTGCACTGCAGGCTACACGTTACTGAACCCGAGCGATCGATCGATGGCTGTTAATTGAACCCGATCGAGCGATTCCTTCGCTACTGCTGCTAACTGAAGCCGATCGATTGGATGAACAGTGAGCGTTGCCGGGGGGGTTGGATGAACAGTGAGCGGTGGCGTTGCCTCTGGATGAACAGGACCCCGTGGTGTGGAGGGCTGGATGAACAGTATACGGTGGAGGGGTGCCTGTGGAGGGGTGGTTGAACAGGACCCCGTGGTGTGGAGGGCTGGATGAACAGTAGACGGTGGAGGGGTGCCCGTGGAAGGGTGGTTGAACAGGACC
>NC_057799.1:536821746-536829999 GCF_018294505.1 Triticum aestivum
ACCGTAGGAGGTCCGTTTCGTCCGTTTTGCAGTACGCCACACCCCTCCCGATCAACAGGACCCCCGTTTCGACCGTAGGAGGTCCGTTTCGTCCGTTTTGCGGTACGCCACACCCATCCCGATCAACAAGACACCCGTTTCGACCGTAGGAGGTCCGTTTCGTCCGTTTTGCGGTACGCCAGACCCTCCCGATGAACAGGATCCCGTTTCGAACGTGGCCGGTCGAACACAAGGCCGTTTCCTCTGTTCTGCGGTACGCCAGGCCTCGTTTCCATCGCCTGTTCCGTCCCAGCCCTCCCGATGAACACGACCACGCATTCCGTTCCGACCCAGCTGGTTGGTCCCACACGTTTCGTTGCCTCCCGATGAACACGACGCATTCCGTTGCCTCCCCATGAACACGACGACGACGCTGTTTCTCCGTTCCGACCCAGCCATGTCAACGAGCCCTCGCCGTACGTATGCGCGAGTAGGCGTTCGAGACCCCGCCCGTATGTACACATATGTGGCCGTATTATCTTTCTTGCACCCTGGCTGTTGTACGTACGTGTACATGCTACGTGCGCGCCTCTACTACGACACGTGCGCGCCTCTACATCCACCAGTATATATGTACGTACACGTTCGCGACCAGAATGACAACGCTACGTACGCTTCGACCAGGTGGGTCCCGACTGTCAGGCACTTCCTTGCGTGCGAAGATGTAGCTGGTGGGTCCCAGCAGTCAGGGGGGCGAATCGTTTTGTTTTTTTTGGCCGGACGCACTTCCTTGAGTGCGAAGGTGTAGCTGGTGGGTCCCAGCAGTCAGGGAGGAAACATTTTTTTCACGAATACGGTGGCCTGTCCGGTGGGTCCCCGCTGTCAGGTGGAGGAATAATTATTTTGTGCGTAATAAGGAGGCACTTCCTTGCTGCGGCCATGGACCCAGCTGTCAGCGTCTCCACGCACAGTACTCTTCCGATGGAAGTCGGTCGTTGACCACATTGACCACGCCGCGCCGAGAGCACCACGGCGGTGGACGACGGCGAGGCCTAGGAAGGGGACGACACGGAGGCAGGGAAGAATCGGCAGTTGTTTCCCACGCGGAAGGGAGTATGACTGTACAAGGGTTTACTGGTTCGTCTGCCGTCGCGGAGAATAACAGCAGGTGTGGGTGAGTAGAGGGATGGCTAGGCCAGCGATGGGAGTACGGTGGGGCGGTGAGGCCTGCGCGGCAGCACAGCCGGCCGCGGGGAGGAGGGAGCAGGCAGTCCCGCCGGCGCTTGTTTGAGCGGCTGGAGCAGGAAGAGCAGAGATTGAAGAAGCATGATGGCCGTTGGATGGACATCCAACAGTCAGTGCCTGTGCGTCAACCTTTTTTTAGGAAAGCCTCAAATCTGTGGAAAACAGCATACAACCCATCTGCCATTATTTCTAATAATTTACAGCCCATTTGCTAATTATTAAGGTTTTTTTGGAGCCATATTCTTTTTGTTAGCATTACAGCCCATATTGTGGCCACGGTTAAAAAATTATACGAAATTTTGCATATTTCGGTGCGG
The DNA here is from genome assembly GCF_018294505.1 of Triticum aestivum. Classification (NCBI taxonomy): domain Eukaryota; kingdom Viridiplantae; phylum Streptophyta; class Magnoliopsida; order Poales; family Poaceae; genus Triticum; species Triticum aestivum. The sequence goes on from NC_057799.1 coordinate 536,823,288, forward strand.
TCCGAACTGTTTTTAATCCCGAAATTTCGACTCACATTCAAATTGATTTTAAAAATAAATGTATATCAATATGAAATCCAACAAATTCTCCACGCATAAAAATTAATGTAATTTAAAATCTTGAAATGAAAAAAAAAGATATTTGAAACTAATTGCCGGTTTGATGTGTTTTAAAAATGTACAGCCAATTTCTCATTACTGATGGGCCATTTTCTCGGCCAGCCGAATGAAAGCTCTCCTCGTCTTGAAAGATTTGCAGCCCAACAAGCCTGACAAAGCGACTTACTTGGCAAATCACAAAAAAACTGGGTTGTGGCTGTGGACCCAGCTGTCAGCCTCTCCACGTACAGTACTCTTCCGATGGAAGTTGTTCCTTGACCACATTGACCACGCCGCGCGGAGAGCACCACGGCGGTGGAGGACAACGAGACCTATGAAGGGGACTACGCGGAGACGGGGAAGACGCGGCAGTGGAAGCCCGCGCGGAGAGGAGTACGAGCGTTCACTGGTTCGGCTGCGGTGTGAGGCTGCCGTCGCCGCAGGGCCTGGCCAGCGGTGGGAATAGTAGGGGGCGGTGAGGCCTCTGCGGCAGCTCAGCCGGCCACGGGAGGCAGGAGCATGCGGCACGATCGGCGCTGCTTTGGGCGGCTGGAGCAAGAAGACCAGAGGTTGAAGAAGCACTACGGCCGTTGGATGGACATCGTACGGTCACTGGAGCTAGAATCGTTCATATTGACTAAGTTGACAAAGCCCTTCGTCCCCGTCAACTTAGTAGGCCCACAAGTCAGCCTCCCACCAAGGTGGGTCCCAGCTAGCCGGGGGAGTATTCATTTTTTTTGTGCGTAATAAGGAGGCATTTCCGGTGGGTCCGAGCTGACAGCGGGGGGAACGTTTTTTTCGCAAAATACGGTGGCCCATTCGATGGGTCCCAACAGTCAGGGGGAAACAATTTTTTTCGCAAAATACTGGTGGCCCGTCCGGTGGGTCCCCGCTGTCAGGTGGAGGAATAATTATTTTCCGCGAAAGAAGGATACACTTCCTTGCGGCTGTCGTGGACCCAGCTGTCAGCCTCTCCACGTACAGTACTCTTCCGATGGAAGTCGGTCGTTGACCACATTGACCACGCCGCGCCGAGAGCACCACGGCGGTGGACGACGCCGAGGCCTAGGAAGGGGACGACGCGGAGCCGGGCAAGACGCGGCAGTGGATGCCAACGCGGAGAGGAGTATGAGCGTTCACTGGTTTGGCTGCGGTGTGAGGCTGCCGTCGCCGCAGAATAACAGGGGGTGTGGGTGAGTGGAGGGATGGAATGGCCAGTGGTGGGAGTAGTATGGGGGCGGTGAGGCCTCCGCGGTAGCTCAGCCGGCCACGGGAGGCAGGAGCAGGCGGCACGACCGGCGCTGCTTTGGGCGGCTGGAGCAAGAAGACCAGAGGTTGAAGAAGCACTATGGCCGTTGGATGGACATCATACGGTCACTGGAGTATTGACTAAGTTGACAAAGCCCTCCGTCCCCGTCAACTTAGTAGGCCCACAAGTCAGCCCAACAATATGGTGGGTCCCAGCAAGCAGGGGGGTATTCATTTTTTTGGGCATAATAAGGAGGCAATTCCTTGCGTGCGAAGATATAGCTGGTGGGCTCGACCTGTCAGTGGGGGGCACGTTTTTTTCACGAAATACAGAGGCCCTTCCTGTGGGTCCTAGCTGTCAGGTGGAGGAATTATTATTTTGCGCATAATAAGGAGGCATTTCCTTGCGTGCGGTCGTGGACACAGCTGTCAGCCTCTCCACGTACAGTCCACTTCCGATGGATGTCGTTCATTGACCACGTTGACCAGGCCGCGCTGAGAGCCCCAGGGCGGTGGACGACGGCGAGGCCTAGGAAGGGAACGACACGGAGCCAGGGAATACTCGGCAGTTGTTTCCCACGCGGAGGAGTACGAGGGTTTACTGGTTCGTCTGCCGTCGCCGGAGAATAACAGCATGTGTGGGTGAGTAGAGGGATGGCTAGGCCAGCGATGGGAGTACGGTGGGGCCGTGAGGCCTGCGCGACAGCATCCGACTGCGGGAGGAGGGAGCAGGCAGTCCCGCCGGCGCTTGTTTGAGCGGCTGGAGCATGAAGAGCAGAGATTGAAGAAGCACGACAGCCGTTGGATGGACATCCAACAGTCACTGCTCTCGTGTGTTGACTAAGTTGACAGGGCATTGCGTGTGCGTCAACCTTTTTTTTTTGAAAGCATACGCGTCAACCTGTAGTAGGCGCACAAGTCAGCCTCAAATCTGTGGAAAACAACATACATCCCATCTGCCATTATTTCTAATAATGTACAGCCCATTTCCTAATTCTTAAGAATTTTTTTGGAGCCCATCTTCTTTTTGTTAGCATTACACCCCATATTGTGGCCACGGTTAAAAAGTATACGCAATTTTGCATATTTCGGTGCGGTCAACTGTTTTTAATCCAGAAAAATCGATTCACACTCAAACTATTTTGAAAAATAATTTATATAAATATAAAATCCAAATAATTGTGCACGCATAAAAATCAATGGAATTTAAGATCTTGTAATGAAAAAAAATTGAAACTAAATCCCGGTTTGATGTGTTTTAAAAATGTACAGCCCATTTCTGGGCAAACCGAATGAAACTCTCCTCGTCTTGAAAGATTTGCAACCCAGCAGGGCCGATAAAGCAAGTAGGCCTTGTTTGGGTATTTCTTTAAAAAAATAGAACCGGGCTAGCCATTTTCAGCAAGAAAAAAACACAACTGGGCTCATGATTTGGTAAACATAAATAAAACCCTGGCTAGACGGGCCACAGCCTCCGCACAGCCCCGTTGTTACCCTGATCCGTCGCTAAAACTAGTATAAATAACAACTGCTTGTTCCTCAAAAAAAAAACTGCGCGACTTGCTGGGTCCCTGTTGTCGGCCGCTCGTAGTGTAATTCTCTCGTTTATTGACTACGTTGACAATGGCGTGAGCCCCAGATGTCCAACCATTAGGAGGAACCATATTTTTGGGCTTGTACTATAGAGGCACTTGCTTGCGTACTGCCATGACGCTGGTGGGTCCCTACTGTCCTCCTCTCCATGTACAGTCATCTCCTTGTTCCTCTCTTTTGTTAACGACGTTGACAACGCAAGACGGCGGCGCACCGCGCACGGCGAGCGAACCAAGGCCGCAAGCCGGAGGAAGACGGCGAGGCCTCGGACGGAACGAACAGGAGCCGTTGAAGATGCGCCGGTCCAGTCGCAGGCGGAGGGGAGTATGAGGGTTGACTGGTTCGGGCGCGGGTGCGTGTTGGGGCTGACGTCACCGGAGAATAACAGGACGTGTGGGGGAATAGAGGGAGGGACTGGCAAATGTTGGAGGGTACGTACGGTAGGGCAGCGGAGGCGCAGCCAGCCATGGGAGGCGGGAGCAGGCGGAGCCGACGGGGTGGTTTGGTTTGGGCGGCTGGAGGAAGAAGAAGACAAGAGATAGAAGATACATGACAGATGTTGGATGTCAATCCAACGGCTGGTAGGCAGAATCGTTTGTTGACTGGCTAGTATGTCGACACCACCTTGGATTGGCTATTTCCTCGCGGGTCCCAAATGTCAGAATCCAAATCTGTCACGGTCATGGAGCCTTTCCTATGAAAATTTACAACCCATTTGATGTGCTACTTCGAAATAAGTTTGTGGGTGTTGGTGGGGGCTAATCACTTGGCATTCTGTAATGCACAGTGAGCTCAAGCAGCCGGCGAGAGTGATGTTATTTCCCTTGGTTGGGATTTGTTACAATATTTCACTCTAAATTAAACGAATGGCAAGCCATTTGCCTTGTTTCAAAGAAAACATGACAGTCACAGCCGAGTTGAAAAGGGCAGGAACATCTAACTCCAGCTTACAAACTATACAAAAGCACGAGGGTTAATTGTTCATCAGGTTTACAAAAAAACCAGATTGAAAAGGGCAACAACATCTAACTCCAGCACTGTTTTCGGCAGTCACAGTCAAATGGATCGGTCAGGTCCATAGAATGAACATCCTGGGTCGTAAAATTTACTGGATTATGACCACAATATGTTGTAAATAGAAGCCCGACACGTTTAGAACCTCTTTTGCCCACCTGAAACTCCTTTTTTTGCTCTTCAACATACCCATCCGTCAAAACCATGCTGCTGATAAACTTAAGCCTGATGGACAATAGTAACCTCGCATTCAGCAGGAAGAATGTGACAAATCTTGTGTTTGCACGGTTGGCTACGTATCGTTCTAGCGTTATTGTCTTCAATCGAATCTCATGAGAAGTGAGAAAATCCCGATGCTTACGAATCCACCGATTGGTTATAACTTTCTTACCCCGTCCTGTTGCCTAAATAGACATGACGATTGAAAACAGTTAAGGTCTAAAAGAAGAGTGTCGAAAGAGCAACAGTTGAACGGTTAATTCTAGTACACTATATGCGGGCTTCCAATGTGCGTGAAATTATCACCTTTATATACAACTTCTCCAGACATGCAAAGCATTGCAGCAAGCCAATAATCTTGTTCAGATCAAAACTATTCATTTGGATATATAAGATCTTGACAGGATCCAGCACCATTGATAGGCCATCCATGGAGAAACTCTTCATTGAGCATAGAACATAATATTAGTACAAAATGTGTACTCCAAGATGATATATAAATTATGCGCAGAAATTTAAAATGCAGCTTATGGTTACAAGTGTAGATGATAATATAAAGTACCTGAAGAACTGTGGAGCCAAACACCATATTGAAATGAGCACAGAGATCATGTATTACACCCGAGGTCTCCAGTTTAGGTGCAGAGAGGACGGTTATTTGCAATGGTGAATAACTAGAATCAAGGATCAACCTTTGAAGTGAAGGGGCATATTGGATGATGAGCTGCCTTCCGTCAAAAGAAATTCCAATTCTTACAAGGTTAGGCGACTTTATTTGGAGACAACCGATTCTAACTGTGAAAACAAGCACCAAGCACTCCAGCGCAGGGCAACTGGAGTGGATGATGTTGTGCAATGAGGCCTCCGATATACGAACCCGCACAAGTGAAAGTTTCTTGAGAAATGGGAGTCGAAGGTTTAGTACCAGATTGTCTGGTAGGTAGCACAGCGCAAAGGTGGCGGTGTGGAGAGAGGACGAAAATCGCGAGTTGGACATCGGTGCTGACGGCACAAGTTCATGGCATTCGGTATGTGGTATGTGATTTCCAGGGGAAGAGTAGAACTCAAGCAGCTGTAGTTCTGTGAATTCAGGGGATTTAAGCCAGGCGTCCACCGTGCAGGGCATGGTATGCCTCCTCAGGTAGCATGACGGGATGCAGAGGCTTTGAACGGAGCCCTGGTGGGAGGAGATGATGGCTCTGGGGATTTCAAAATCATTGAAGAGAGATAGCTGACGACAGTCGAGATTAAGGGGCACGGCGCGCCATAGAGGGCGCCACCGAATTGAGAGGACTTGGGTGCGGCAGCAATCCTTGGTGGGGAGAAGCGAGATGATCTCCCCAAGGACGGCGTCCGGGAGATCGCTGATGCGGTCCACCCGAGATTCTACGGGTTCCTGGGATCCGGTGGGAGCGGGTTCGCCGCTTCTCCCCGCGCTGCCGGGTGCGGGATCTACAACAGGCGTCGCCGCTGGCGGGAGCCTCATCTTCTTGGCGCTGGGTTCAGCCGACTCCATTTTCCTTGAGGGTGTCGCGTCGCGCGCACGGATTTGAGCAGAGTAACAAATGACGAGCCTAGTTGTAGTGCGAGCGAAGAAGATGGGGAGCTGGGGGTTTTCTGTAGGAGTGAGGAAGAAGGGGAGCTGGGGTTTTCTGTAGGAGTGAGGTGTGGAATTTGGGGGTACGAGTGGAGCGAGCTGACGTGAGGTGGGTGGGAGCGAGGAGGAAGAAGAGCACCCAGTGTGGATGGGCTTTTGAATTGATTTTACTATTTACTAGTGTGGATGGGCTGTTTTGTCTTGGGCCTAGAGAAACAATTACTACTAGTACAGTGGAGACACTCTACAGCTACCCAGAAAAACAATCACTACAAGTACAGTGGAGACACTCTACCGCTTCTGGCTCCTCCTAGGTCATTGAAACATCTCCCTCTACTGAATGCTGTTATACTTTTGTTCACCGACATGCGGGCCATGCAGCGCGCGGGCCCAAATGCCATCCACCAAATTAGAAGGCAGTATGGAGGCTGAGAGTCACCCCGGTCGTAGCGCGGCAGTAACGAGCCGTCGCATCACAAAACCCCACCTCCCCGCAGTCTAAGTTTGACGGACGAAGCAACCATCATTTCACTCTTTGCTGAATCCCCTTCTCCCTCGGACTATCCTTCTACCTCACCTTCTTCAAGAAAGGCAACACTCGCATCTGCCACTGTTCTTCTCTCCAAACGAAGGGAAGGTAAGCGGATCCGTGATGTTGGTATATTTTCGTTCAGAGAAAAAAACTTTTGCAAAGCAGTAACCGATCCTCACTCTCTTTTTTGTTTCATTGTCATTGTGATTGAGTTTTCCTTTCAGTGGTCTCCTAGTATTCGTCAGTTTCATGATGGACAAAGGAGAACGAGGCAAAGATCTGCCGATATTGGAGCAGACGCGGGAGGCTGATCCCCACGAGACAGAGAGCTCCAAGAAGATGGAGGCAACCACCGAGCTGACTCCAGATACGCTCACGGCCACTACTGAGATGGACAACGCCCCGTTTGA
>NC_057799.1:536830256-536841893 GCF_018294505.1 Triticum aestivum
TGATTTCCTTCTTTTCCGATCTCGATTGTGGTTTTTCATCTAAGTATGTGGTGATTTTTTTTAGAAAAGGAAGTATGTGGTGATTAATAATGCAAATTTTTATTAGCTTCGATGCCATGCTATACATAGTGGTTTAAATAACTTGTGTTTCTTATACTGAAAAGTAATTCATAATTTGTTTCTGTTTCAATTAGAGCCCTAATGCAGACAAGGATTGTGTGGTTGTACATGTCACTCGCTATGAGGCGGACGACCTGAATATACGCACTGGGAAAATAGAGTTCTTAGGCTGTTGGATCCTGGAAGCCATTTGCGGTTATACCAATGAAGAGTTGTATTCCAGCCTCACTGTTGTCAGGCGTGTTGTCCAGGGTGTACTGAAGCACAAGAAGTTCAAAGCTACTCCTTCGTTTGTGAGGCATACTGTTCTTGTCAAGCTTACGCAGGAAGATGACGTGGCATGCCTCCACAAACAAGTTTATCAGTGGCAAGGCCACAAGGTTGTCTTCGTGAAGGTTCACAGGATTGAGCTGCTGCGGGACGTCCTCGATGATGTTCATGGCAAGGTCCGTCTTGTGTCCAGCCCAAATTAGATCGAGGCATGAAATAGTTGCCCCAGCTAGTGTTTAATAGTAGTTTGGATTGTGTCTAATTATCCGAACCTTGCCTGTTATCGACCCCTCTGGGGCTAGTACTCTGTTTGAATTCGTTTATGGGAACTGCAGCTACTTTTGTGTGCCCGTGAATCATGTAAGAACCATCGTAATTGTTGCCGAAACAGATGCGTCCTCACTAGTTTTTTCATGAATATGGCATGGTAAGAGATAAGTTGTCACGGTTTATCATACGAGCAGTGTGTGTTTTGATGAAATAGAGCACTCGTTTGAGAACCATGCGTTGACGTATACATAAGAACTTGTAAACACTGTTGGTGCTACCCCACTTGTAAGCAGTTGTGCAAAACACGGCACATTGGCTCAGCTCGCTTCAACACTAGGCTATCGACCAGCTAACAATCAACAATTTGTTGTCTGACATATAATCAACTATGTATCTTGTTACAGTGGTTCATGCAGTTAATTGAGGCCACAATGTAATAAATTCCAAACGTTCACACGCTAGTCCAGCGCTCATGTGGAACACTCACATTAAACTCGTCTTCATAAAAAACTTGAAAAGCATAAGTTAAGCAATTTTATACCTCTCAATGATTCATAGAACATAACAAACATATACTAGTTCACAGCAAAAGACAAAGTTGTGAGAAGGTTTACAAATCAGGAAAAAACAAGCAAGGCTTCTCTGAGCAAAGGGCCTCCCGGCAGGCTTAAATTTCCTGGAGTTCACTCTGGTTTTTTCTTGTTGCCACCATTCAAGGTTAGGTTCTCTCTTTCCAGAATAACCAATTATAATTGTGGTCTCAGCTAGAATGCTGAACTGAACCATGCAGTGTACTGACCAGCTGAAATGCTTGTGCATTCCACTAAATTTAAGCACCGCTATTTGCAGAAATAAGTAGACCACAATGCCTCTTGTCCGCGCACCTGTCCAAAAAACCGCCGTGCAGCCGTGCCAGCTAGTCCTCGGTCCATGGATGAACTGGTAGAAAGTGCATTCCGGACTAGGATGCAGTTGTTTTCGCTCATCCCTGCACTGCAATCAGGAAGTAAAACGTACGAATCAGCTTCTTTTAGATTGTGTTGGTCATTCTACCTTAGTTACTAGTACCAATGTAGGGATACCTTGAAGACGGGAGGTTAGACGACGGCAACGAGGGATAGCCATCTCATTTTGCGCAGTTGTACTAAAACTGAGGTGTGTGCTTTTGATTGCGCGGATAGAAACGATACGGAGACAGACATCCCTGTTTGCACAAATACGAAATACGGTTATTTAAACAGTGACAGATATTACTACTTTCCCCCGTTTCCTCTTAGAACCAAGTCCTAGATTCATGCTACAGCTTTCCCACTTTCTTCCCTGTTTGAACCAATGCTTTGAGTCGACTGTATGAACTAGCTTTACTTCTAATAATAGTAGAAGTCCAGGTGGCTTTGGAACAGCGGACGGAAGTAGAAAAGGATCCACACGAAGGGAGCTGGGGCAGTAGAGCAAGGCAGGTTTCGAAGGAATATATACCTGAGGGTCGTCGGCATGTGGCAAAGACGGCGTCGGGAGGCCGCATCTTGGCCACAATACCGCAGGAAGGAAGAAGGGGTCGGAGGCCCTCCCGAGCCAGCGCTCTCTCGGAGAGAACGGCACGGCCGCCGATCGGGACGCGCGGGCAGCCGTTGGTCTCCTCCCTCGCCGACGACGACAGCGTGAACGATGCACCTACACCCCTGCCCCGGTCGAGGTTGTCCGGCCGGATTTGTGACCAGCCGTGAGCTGAGAGAGAGTGTGGCCGCCTATGCGTTGCTTAGATCTGGAGAGCATGAGAGAGTGAACGAGAGGAACCCTAGTAAAGCAAGCGCTAAGCCTCCTGCTTTTATATATAGTGGAGTGATGTTGTTGTACCAGCTTCAAAAAAATGCGCTCCTACGTGTACCCGCGAGTGGGTGTGAGAGAACTAGTGCGTGCGTGCACCGCTTCTCTTCGTGAGAGTACAATATACTATGCCCAAAGAACGTTCGCCGCAAGAGTAATGGTATAAGTGTGTGACGTGTGAGCTAAAATAAAATGTGCGCGCCGTCTTTTGTTTTTTAGAAGTTTTGAGGGTAGGGTGTGAAGAGCACATATGTGCGTGACGTCTACCTACAGATAGACGGTGGGTGCGACGTGCGAGTCTGCGAGAGGACTCGGGAGAGTCGTGACTCGTGAGGGTGTGTGTGCGTGAGAGAGAGGGGGGCACGTATCAATGCAATGCATGTGTCCGTAAATCATTATCCGACAAACGTTCGCCACAAGCCTTTTCCTAACGAATGCCGTAAGAACCGTTAGATCGGCATCCGACAGTGTCAGTTTTGCCATGTCATTTAACAGAACAGCCACTCCTCCTACACACAAATCTTCCAAGTGAGTGTTAGCAACTGCCGTATGCTCCCTCCGTTCCGAAATGCAGTGCATATAGCTTTATTGAAAATTCGAACCTCGCAAACTTTTACCGAGTTTTCGTGTACCAAATTGCACATGTAGAATACCATGTCTATATCATTTCATTCATCTTCGAGAGGTAACTATAAAGATGGGTGAGGAGTCTACAAAGAAAGACCATCGTATCACCCGCAGCAATTTCAAGCATCCTTTAGTGTCGAGGAATATCATAGGAACTCTATATGATATGATTTTTATAGGATTTTTTCCTTTAGAGCCAATTGGTTCATAGGAATAGATTCATATACTCCACATTTCAAAGGAAATAAACATGATATCATTTCTATAGCTTTAGAGCCACTTGATTCATATGAATGGATTCCTATACTCCCTTAATTTCAAAGGAAAATAAACATTAGCGTATATTCAATAGAAAAGTTCCTATGATATGAACCAAATTACATCTCTTTTCTAATCCCTCCTCATAGGAATTAAGATACATGTCATCTCTAGATTCAATAGAAAAGTTCCTATGATGTGAACCAAATGACATCTCTTTTCCAATCCCTACTCATAGGAATTGAGATGCTCCATGTCATCTCTTTCCCTACAACTTCCATGTATACATCTTCTATTCCTAAATAGATAGTACAACCCACTAGTAGCTTTTTTCCAAAACATGCAACTATGGCACAAGAACTATATAGTGTGCCAATAACTTTGAAAGATGGTCGCTGGATGAAGCTAACTCGACAGTGCAGAGATAGGAAAATCCGAGCACTACTGGCCGTTGGATATCATCAACATTCCACCAGATCTGCCACATGTACAATTTAGAAGACTCCATGGTTGAACTTAAGCATAATGCACAAACCTCAAAACACAAGCACTTCTCCTTTGTTCTAGAATCTTCTGTATCATAATTGATTATTATTTTTCTAAATGAATTGCCATTATTTGTTTTTTACTTTATGATTTACAATGCACAGCCCCATGAATCTTAACATTTTATAAAACTAATTGATTTTGAATGAGATGAACTATAAGAACTAAACGAACATCTACATCATGCATATATGACTCAAAGCTTTACATGCTATAGTGTGTATTTATTCGTAATTTGGTTTCGAAATCTCATGCGTTCAATACATGTGTACCTTACTAGTTTTGAGTAGAGTAGCAAATTTCACGCGGCCCCGGGTATATCAAAATGCAGGGCCCATGCATCATTGCCTTTCGGTCGAACCTACGTCCACAATTTTTGTACGTACTATATCTCCACTGGTCCCCGAACCCAAAATGCTGCCTCGTTCCCGTAAAACCAATCGGCCCACACATATTTAAGGCGTCGACTCGAACCCGTTTACTACGATGTGGCCCCGCACGCCGTAGTACTCCTACAAACCCTACCGCCGCACTCATCATCGGTTTTCTTCAAGAGGACGAGGCAGAAGCCGATTTGTAGTGGAGGCGCTTTCAAAAAAAGGATCTGTGGCGGAGACCCCTACCCTAGGGTGCCCTAGGTAGCTGCCGCACGCATCATTGTTTTCTCTTTTCTTTATGCTCTTGCGCCCTAGAGTGAAATGATGGTTGCTTCGTCTGTCCAGCTTAATGCGGGAAAGGTGGGGCTTTGTGATTTGACCCCTCATCGCTCATTTTCTACTACTGCGGCGTTACGACCGGGGTGCCTCCGATTCCAACCGCTGCTCCGAAGAGTAATTTGGTGCATCGCACGTGGAACAAGACGGTGGATGAGCCACATGTCAGCCACAGGGGTCCTGTTAAGTGTGTCGCCATTTCGTGTGCGGACTGACCCTGCTTGAGTTGCTACGCCAACACGACAAGAGCAGCCTACCACTTGGTTTTGCTCCTTGGTGAATCCCGACTATATTGATCTAAAAAGATACGTGCTGAACTACCCTCTCCGTCTCGGTTTTTTTATTTTTAGGCGTCTCGGTTTATAGGGCCTGCACGTAGTTCTAGGTCATCCATTTGACTAACTAAATATGAGTTACTATGTCACAAAAAGTATATCATTGGATTCTTAAGCGGATGTAGTTGTATTTAAAAGTCGAGGGCGGGGCTTTGCCTGCGCGGTAGGAGGGGCAGTTCCGCCTAGTCGGTTCGACAGAGACGCGAGAAGACGAGGGAGTAGGCTACTGCAAACGTAGGGCTGTGTGATTTGACAGCGAGTTACTGCTGGACAGGTGGGGCCCCGTGATTTGACTTGCCATTATCATTTTAACTGCGGCGCTACGACCGGCGTGAGTCTCCCGATTCCTGACCACCTCCATACAGGTGCCTCTCCCAATGCTCCACCATGTAGTAGAGGCTGGCTCTTGCATGAGAGCCCACTTCTCCACTTTTTCCTTGCCTCTCTTTCCTCCACATATGCAAAAATGCCATGTAAAGCGCACTATTGTACTTACTTTTACTTGCTCCTACAGGTGCTTAAGCTTGCCACATAGGCATAAAGTCTAATGTGGAAAGTTAATCAAGAAGAGAGAGACTAGTTTGGTGACCCAAGGAAGAAACGGTGCTAAGCGCGTGTACCTTGGTGAAAAGACAATTTTGAGTCTATAACTAATTAAATGGAGCAAACTTAGCAACACCATTTCATTTGAAGAGGTCACTCCTTGGCAAATGCAATAAATACTAGTACTCCCTGTGTCCCATAATATAAGAACGTTTTTGGCACTACACTAGTGTCAAAAACGTTCTTATATTATGGGACGGAGGGAGTACGAAGAAAGAGATAGAGAGGAGTAAAAAAATTACACTTATATCCAACCTTGTTTTAGTATGAGTGACTAAGTGATGACTATGTATGACATGCCAACATCAGATAGCCTAACGCACCGTGTTAAATCTCCAAGGGCGCGACCGCGTGAGCGACGCGACGGTCGTGGTAGGCGCAACCATGATACGGGCTGCTGGCAGCCCTTGGATCTTAGATCAAACGGTCGCATGCTAAGTTGCTGAAAATTTGCAGAATTGCCCCATATCATGGGATAAGTAAGCAGTTTTTTTAGTTGTATCGACCCAGTCGCTCACTAATTGATCTTTACGGTGCTTTCTCTATTAATTTGAGAAATTTCCATTTACACGGGATCTAGGCATAATTCCCAACCAATGTTGGTTATGGAACCAATTCCTATAATTATGAAACCCATGTGAGATACAGAGGAATAAGCTATTCTTTTTTTGAAATTTCGTTGACCATAGGATATTCACCCATAGGTCTAGAATCGCGCCATGCAACCGTTCGATCTCAGATCCAAGGGCTCTCGGAAACCCGTATCATGGGAGAATGGAAAGCCACTACCCTGCCGTTCGCACGCTGGCAGTTCGCTCCTACTCGTCCCCGCACGTCCTTCAGTACTACGGCGGTTCACTCCTAGTCGTCCCGTCCATTCACATTACGGTAGTTCCACTAATCCTAACCCTGCTCCCAAATCCATGGCGTCCCAAATCTCCACGATTGGCGGTGAGTACAAGGTTAGAACCATCACCGGCGATGAGTTCGACGTCATCTACACCCGTTCTTCCGCGACGGTGAAAGGATGCCTTTCTCGCTTCAGACGCATGTTCGAAAACTCAGATGATGAGTGGGTCGCTGGGCTAGATGTTGAGTACACAACAGTCCTAGGACGAGAGAAGGATCTAAAGGACGAAGAGAGGAAGAAGCCCGCCGTGATCCAGGTTTGCGTACATAATGTTTGCTTGGTCTACCACATATGCCATGCCGACGTTGAGTGCCAGGATTTTCAGAACTTCCTCAAGGACAAAACAGTGAAATTCGTTACTGTAGACTTTAAGAACGACAAAGAAGTCCTGGGTCGGATAGGCCTCGTTGTAGGCAACCCCTTCGACCTCCAGAAGAATCGGCTGGTGCCCGCTTGTCAGCCTTCAATGCTGACCCTGGCAGGAGCCATGGTTCATCCTTCGTACCATAAACTAGAGAAACCTCATGACATGTTTCATCGTCATGCATGGCAGCGGAATGTACTAGATATAGACCACATCCACTACGCTGCAATGGATGGCTACCTTTGTTTCAATATCTACAAGGGTTGGATGAAGAGCAACAGCCAAGTGTGCGGTTCAAGCAAAGAAGTATCGGCCAAGAGGAAGAGGGACAAGGACGAAGTCGAGGACGTGGACGAGGACTCCGAGTAAGGTGGCAGTGTCGTTGCTCATGGTGGTTCTAAACTTCTAATGCAATGTCTACCGGATTAGTTGCATAGTTTAATTTCAGGTGTGCTTAGTTTAATTTGAGGGGTGTGTTGTGTTGAGCCCCCAGCAGAACTATGTTATGTTTCTTCTCGTTACTTTAACTCTTCAGTATGCACATACTACTAGTATTTCTTTAATAGAATTTAGCACCCCAATTAAGCACGTACTAGCTTTTTTAATAGTACTATATGCATAATTTGGCGACGAGCGCTCTCTATATGTACCACTTTTTTTTTTAATTTCAATTTTTGCTCCATGGCGCAATCCATCGATAGTACTACTGTACAAAAGTATACATTTTTTAAAAGGCTAGAGTACTGTTCATCACATATATAGCCAGTTAAATTCTCAACCTAGAACGACGTGCATGCCATTTAGTAAACCGATACGGAGGAAGTATAGTAAAAATGAGGTGATTTTACCGAGCCATCGGCGGGGGAGCATGGCCTGTCATGCGGTCCCACGTGTCATGATGTACCAAGACGATGCGCGTGTCCCTCTTGAGGCAGAAGCAATACTACGTGGTTTGAGATGATGGCGAACCGAAGTGTGAAATAATGGTTGCTCCGTCCGTCTCGGAAGGTGCGGCATTGTGATTTGACGTCTCATTGCTCATTACTACTACTGGGCCGGTACGAGTGGGGTGCGTCCCCCCTGCTGTTCTGCACTGTTATTTGGTGCTTGACACGTCGACCCGGTTGCTATATGTCCCACATGTCGGCGACAGGAAGTACAGAATTCATGAAAGGGAGCGTCGACGGAGGAGTATACTACAGAATTCATGAAAGGGAGCGACTTAGTTTTGGAAAATCTGTTTTTACGGAGTACGTACCCACTAGGGTTTATAGGGCTCATCTAAAAAACATTCGTTTTTCCGTTTGATAAGTCTCAATTCTACTATACTAGTAGTAGTACCATTACATGTTGGATTTAGAGGTGCGTTAGATCACCCGACGCAAGCAGTGTCAAGAGGAAACTAACCAATGCATGTACAAGTTCATGGAAATTTAGTGGTCATTCATACATTCGTTCTAATTAATGCCTCGGTAAACATAACTTATTGAGAAAAACGAGCATACTAATTACTTGTGCAAACTACGAAATTAATTCGACCACTCACCGTCTACCTTGGTTGGAGAGATTTTGAAATTGAGCCATAAACTGGAAAGGAGGGAGTAGTAACTTTTGTCTCGATTACTATTTGTGGCCTTGTATAGATGCAAAATGTATTTTTTTATAGTGGCCTTGTATAAGTAAATGGAGGGAGTACTAACCAAAGTACGTAGTAGGGACGAGGAGTAAACGGAGGGAGTAGTAAAATTTTCTCCTCGTGCTGCGAGCCACCACGCGCGTGGGCGAGGGAGCGGGCGTAAAGGCGTACAGTAGTAGTACTACTACTACTACTCGTAAGCAAGCTTCACCTCATCCTGCGAGCCACCGCGCCCGTGGGCGGGGGAGACGGTGTACTAAGCAAGCTTCTCCTCGTTCTGCGAGTTGACGGGACACATCAAAAGTACTCCAGTGTATAGAGCCTTGCCTCTAAGGTAGGCCCCACATGGTTTGCCTCTTTTTTTAATTTAACATAACGCGTCAAGTCGCAATTTGTTTGTTCACCCGTGGTAGACGATCCTCCCTCCACCAAGTGGACAACCAGTACACGTGCCAAATTACCACGTGGGCTGCCTTTTTCGTACAGAAATGAGCTCCACCGTGTACCCGCGCGGGTGTGGTTGGGAAAGAGACGGGAGTACGTGCGCCGTGCGTGCACCTCTTCTCTTCGTGCACGTCCCCCACCTTCGTGTGTGTGTGAGAGAGAGATACAAACCTAGACATAATGCGCCGTCCATCCCCATGCCTCCGCCCAGTCCGACCACCAGTCACCACCACGCCCCACTCCTCCTCACCTTATCTCTCATCTTTCTCCCTCCATTTTTATATACAAGGGGCCACTATCAAAATTACAATTTGCAGATATACAAGGCCACTAACACTAATCGATGCAATATTAATGGTGTTTGCCTCGTGGTACTAGCAACGGAGGACATTAATTATCCCTTGCATGCATGCGGGAGTTTGTAAAAAAAATGCATCTTGATGTTCCGTGCAATGCACGGGCATCTTGCTAGTCCATGAAAACAACACATGGCAAAATTCCACGGCGAACGAGGGATTTGAATCTGTTGGGAGGGGCTGTTTGGATCTTGCCCGGGGTAGCCAAAATATTGGTGACCCTTTTGTCCACCGGTGCCTTTGCCACCTATGAACGAGGAATGGCTCGGGTGCTCATGCTGTCATGCATTCTCCAGCGCGTACGTTGGAGACGAGCTCGCACGAGCTGTGTTTTTTTGTCCCACAACGCCGCCCGAGCCGCCCGTAGACCGACCAGCGACCCGCAAATTACACCATCCAACCGTAGCCGCACACATTATGACAGCAACTCAACCAACCGGATGAAATTCACGCAAACACGTAGACAAACTGATATTTCATATAAACAACGACGGAAATCATATAAAATACTGGATTTTCATACAAACATGATGGATTTCATTACATTCAAATGAACTACGCGGTGCTAGTTCTGGACAGCACAGGTATATAATACCTGGCCTAAATGGTCGCCCGCCGATCGATTTGTGTTCCTCATGTCCGGCAGTACGATCACCGGACTGCCGAGAGCCCCGGAGGTATATGCTTCAGCGCAAAGGACGGCTCGCTTCCCCACTGCCCAACTGATATCATTGGCTGGTGCCGAAGAGGATGGTGGCCGGCACCGGTTCGAGTTCATCACTGGCCACTACTTCGCCATGGCCGGCACCGGCTCGAGTTCATCCTAACATTCCCCTCTTCCGTGGAGCCCATGCGGGGTCGACAAAGGTCCTCGCAACAAAAGGATCCGGCAAGACACCTGCTGTGTACGCCGGCGTCGCCTCCGCGGTGGCCTTCATGGGACCCAAGCGGCGGCGGCCTCCCGTGTTCTACTTCTCCTCGATGATGGCGGCGGACGCGGAGGCGCTGGCCACCGACTCGTCGCTCTCCACGCACCCGGCTTCTGTTGCTGCTTGCATGGCACGGCCGCCGGCATGGGAGTCTCGGCCACAGAAACGGGAGATGCGGTACGAGGCGGCGGCGTGGACGGCAGCAACGACGCTCGTGCGCCGCTCCTCGTCGAGCTGGCCTGGAGCGGCGAGTTGCTGAACCGCGCGCGGGCTTGGGGCGGCAACTGGCTCCGTCGGGCGAGGGGAGGGAGGTGGATCAGCGAGCTGCATAGCTCGTATCCGGCGGGCTACCCAGCCGGCTTGGATGCGGAATAACTACTCTTCGTAAGCCATTGTAAGAGTGGACAAAATGGTGGAGGAGATAGGGGAGCGGGGAGGTGTGCGATTCTTGGCCGGTGTTTGGCCTCGTTTAAATAGGAGATTAAATAGACGGCGGACGGGAGGAGCTCGGCCGGCGTTGCGTTTAACGCCGGCCCGGTCATGAACGGACGTGTGTCCAGAGTGGGTTTCTCGGCTTCCACACGGGCGGGTTTCATGGAGGCGTTTGAATGCGGCACGGAGGCGTGTTCAGCCAAGCGTGCCGCGAGTGGCGCCCTCGACTCTGACCTAGGACACCGCGCCATTCTTCCACTGACGTGTGGGCTCTTTGGGTGCATGGTCTGCATGTCAGTGACCCAACGCAGATAGCGCACAGCAGAGGAACTTTTGGTGGGCCAGGGCGGTCAGAAGCGGGCATTTCATAAACCGATGATTGTTCATTGAGTGTGACGTCATCTTTTTCATGTAGATAAACCTACTATGTTGATAGCCCGTTCGATACGTTGTGATTCATAAAGACTGCTGCAAACATCAATGTTCTGCTTATCACAGATAAGATTGATTAATACCCGTAACAATCCATGTCCTTAACAAAGGGTGCATGCATGTATAGGTTGAGCGTGTGTCTTGCGTCGTGTGCTGTGTGCATGCAGGCGTGCGAGTGTTGCGTGCGTGCAAGGGTACGTTTCAGTGTTGCATGCATGGGTGCGTACATGCGTGTGTTCGTGAGTGCATGTGTACGTGTCAGTGTTGCACGCCAGCATGCGTGCGTGTGTACGTGTCAGTGTTGCACGCCTACATGCGTGCTTGTCTTGCGTGCGTGCATGTGTACATGCGGGGTGAGGCTACACGTCAGTCGACTGACTTTTTCATCTCTGGTCATTAGATTTTCCAGCTGTTGAATACGAAATCAAGGGCCTCCAGTTTATCATCAAACTCCACCCCCCTGAGCCACCAGCCACCACCGGCCGAACCGCCCGCCCCCGCCGCCCGCGACCGGCCCGCCCTCCCCGAAACCACTCCCCACCGCCGGTCCGCCGCCGCACCGGCC
>NC_057799.1:537496242-537496739 GCF_018294505.1 Triticum aestivum
TTCTCTTCTTCTTCTTTTCTTCTTCTTCTTCATCTTCTTCTTCTTCCTCCTCTTCTCCTTTTTCCTCTTCTTCTTCTTCTCCTCCTCTTCCTCCCTCCTCCTCTTCCTCTTCCTCTTCTTTCTTCCTCTTCTTCTTCTTCTTCTTCTTCTTCTTCTTCTTCTTCTTCTTCTTTCTTCTTCTTCTTTTCTTTCTTCTTCTCCCTCCACCTCTTCCTCCCTCCTCCTCCTCCTTCTACTCTTCTTATTCTTCTAAACTAAAACTAAAACTAATCTAAAATAAACTAAACTAAAAATAAAACTAAAACTAAAATGAAACTAAAACTAAAGTAAAACTATAACTAAAACAGAAACTAAATTAACTAAAAGTAACTAAAAGAAACTAAACTAAAACAAACTAAACTAAAAAAAAGGGGGAAGATCACTCACCTGCGCAGGGGATCGCCGGTGGAGGGGGAGGCGGCGGCCCGGTGGAGGGGGAGGCCGCGGCGGGTGGGGGC
>NC_057799.1:537496750-537497314 GCF_018294505.1 Triticum aestivum
GGTCGGGGTGTCAGGGTATCTTTTTCTTTTTCTTCTTCTTCTTCTTTTTTCCTGTTTTTTTTCATTTCTTCTTCTTCTCTTCTTCTTATTTTCTTCTTCTCCTTTTTCCTCTTCTTCTTCTTCTTTTCTTCTTCTTCTTCTTCTCCTCCTCTTCCTCCCTCCTCCTCTTCCTCTTCCTCTTCTTTCTTCCTCTTCTTCTTCTTCTTCTTCTTCTTCATCTTCTTCTTCTTTCTTCTTCTTCTTTTCTTTCTCCTTCTCCCTCCAACTCTTCCTCCCTCCTCCTCCTCCTTCTACTCTTCTTATTCTTCTAAACTAAAACTAAAACTAATCTAAAATAAACTAAACTAAAAATAAAACTAAAACTAAAGTAAAACTATAACTAAAACAGAAACTAAATTAACTAAAAGTAACTAAAAGAAACTAAACTAAAACAAACTAAACTTAAAAAAGGGGGAAGATCACTCACCTGCGCAGGGGATCGCCGGTGGAGGGGGAGGCGGCGGCCCGGTGGAGGGGGAGGCCGCGGCGGGTGGGGGCGGCGGCGGCCCAGTGGAGGGGAGTCCG
>NC_057799.1:537497778-537521226 GCF_018294505.1 Triticum aestivum
TGGGCGGGTGGCGGCGGCGGGTGGTGGGGTGGCGGCGGGTGGCTGGTGGCGGGGGCGGCGGCGGGTGGCGGTGGTCGTCGGGGTGGGGAGGACAGAAAGAGAGGCAGGGAGCGGGGCGGGGACGGCCGTTAGTTAGGTTATCTCTTTGTCGTCCGCTTTTTTGCTCTTTGTCGTACGGCAAAGAGGGGGGCCGTTAGGTTTTTTCTAAGCAGCTCGTTAGTGGGGCCCACCTCTCTCTTTGCCGTCCGCCAGCTGACGGCAAAGAATTGGCTGATGGCAAAGACATTCTTTGCCATCAGCCAGTTCTTTGTCGTCCGTTTTTTGCAAGCTGACGGCAAAGACCTTCTTTGCCGTCCGCCAGCAGACGGCAAAGAATAGGCAGACGGCAAATAAGCAAATTCCAGTAGTGTGTCCATCACTGCAGTGTTTTTACTTCAGTGCCTCCTATACCAGAATCCGTGCCTCTTGTACATTCAAAGCCCTGCCTCATGTGCGTACATCCACGTGCCTTGCATAACACTTGCCGTGACTCCTACGGGGACCGTCGTGCCACACCCACGTCACTTCACAACTGTGGTTCTCTAACCGAGTAGTCGGACCCATGCCTCTGCCGACACACTTTTGTGCATCCATAGAGTGCACACTCGTGACTTGAGAAAACACACGTACGTGCCTGTTGTGGATTCACCTTTTCTGCCTTCCGTGACTGAACCAACGTGCCTCACGTGCCTAACGAAACATGCGCCGTGACTCTTACATGGTCCCACTGCCACGCCCGCGTCACTCCCAAGACTTCACAACCATGCCTCTTTAACCGAGCATTCTAACACATGCCTCTCCCAACGCACTCTTGTACTACATCCACAGGGTTGATACCCGTGCCTCGAGAAGCAGCATGTCCGTGCCTGTGTTGGCTTCATTTCCGTGCCTCCGATGCTTACATCCACATGCCTGTAGAACCTGCACTTCCGTGCCTTGTGTGCCTGCATCCACATGCCTGTAGAGAGGCTCCACTTCAGCACTACCACGTGACTTCACAAACATAATGAATTCATTTCTGTCCCTACACGTACCTGCACCCATGTGCCTCACGTGTCACTCGCCCAGACTCTTACGTGCCCCGTAATGACACACCCACGTGACTTCATGAACGTGGTTCTGTAACCGAGTAGTCGGACACATGCCTCTGCCGCCACACGTTTGTGCATCCAGAGAGTGCAAACCCGTGACTTGAGAAAACACACGTACGTGCCTATTGTGGATTCACCTTTTCTGCCTTCCGTGCCTGAACCAACATGCCTCACGTGCCTAATGAAACATGCACCGTGACTCTTACATGGTCCCAGTGCCATGCCCGCGTCGCTCCCGAGACTTCACAACCATGCCTCTTTAACCGAGCATTCTGACACATGCCTCTCCCAACGAACTCTTGTACTACACCTACAAGGTTCATACCCGTGCCTTGAGAAGCAGCATGTCTGTGCCTGTGTTGGCTTCATTTCCGTGCCTCCGATGCTTACATCCACGTGCCTCACGCGACACTGGCCTCCTGTGCCTGCGTCAACGTGCCTGTAGAACCTGCACTTCCGTGCCTCGTGTGCCTGCATCCACATGCCTGTAGAGAGGCTCCACTTCAGCACTACCACGTGACTTCACAAACGTGGTGCCTTCATTTCTGTGCCTACACGTACCTGCACCCACGTGCCTCACGTGTCACTCGCCCAGACTCTTACGTGCCCCGTAATGCCACACCTCACGTGACTTCATGAACGTGGTTCTGTAACCGAGTAGTCGGACCCATGCCTCTGCCGACACACTTTTGTGCATCCATAGAGTGCACACCCGTGACTTGAGAAAACACACGTACGTGCCTGTTGTGGAATCACCTTTTCTGCCTTCCGTGCCTGAACCAACGTGCCTCACGTGCCTAACGAAACATGTGCCGTGACTCTTACATGGTCCCACTGCCACGCCCGCGTTGCTCCCGAGACTTCACAACCTTGCCTCTTTAACCGAGCATTCTAACACATGCCTCTCCCAACACACTCTTGTACTACATCCACAAGGTTGATACCCGTGCCTCGAGAAGCAGCATGTCTGTGCCAGTGTTGGCTTCATTTCCGTGCCTCCGATGCTTACATCCACATGCCTGTAGAACCTGCACTTCCGTGCCTCGTGTGCCTGCATCCACATGCCTCTAGAGAGGCTCCACTTCAGCACTACCACGTGACTTCACAAACGTGATGAATTCATTTCTGTGCCTACACATACCTGCACCCACGTGCCTCACGTGTCACTCGCCCAGACTCTTACGTGCCCCGTAATGCCACACCTGACGTGACTTCACGAACGTGGTTCTGTAACCGAGTAGTCGGACCCATGCCTCTGCCGCCACACGTTTGTGCATCCAGAGAGTGCACACCCGTGACTTGAGAAAACACACGTACATGCCTGTTGTGGATTCACCTTTTCTGCCTTCCGTGCCTGAACCAACGTGCCTCACGTGCCTAACGAAACATGCGCCAGACTCTTACATGGTCCCACTACCACGCCCGCGTCGCTCCCGAGACTTCACAACCATGCCTCTTTAACCGAGCATTCTAACACATGCCTCTCCCAACACACTCTTGTACTACATCCACAAGGTTGATACCCGTGCCTCGAGAAGCAGCATGTCCGTGCCAGTGATAGCTGCATTTCCGTGCCTCCGGTGCTTACATCCACGTGCCTCACGCGACACTAGCCTCATGTGCCTGCGTCAATGTGCCTGTAGAACCTGCACTTCCGTGCCTCGTGTGCCTGCATCCACATGCCTGTAGAGAGGCTCCACTTCAGCACTACCACGTGAATTCACAAACGTGGTGCCTTCATTTCTGTACCTACATGTACCTGCACCCACGTGCCTCACGTGTCACTCGCCCAGACTCTTACGTGCCCCGTAATGCCACACCTCACGTGACTTCACGAACGTGGTTCTATAACCGAGTAGTCGGACCCATGGCTCTGCCGCCACACGTTTGTGCATCCAGAGAGTGCACACCCGTGACTTGAGAAAACACACGTACGTGCCTGTTGTGGGTTCACCTTTTCTGCCTTCCGTGTCTGAACCAACGTGCCTGACGTGCCTAATGAAACATGCGCCGTGACTCTTACATGGTCCCACTGCCACGCCCGCGTCGCTCCCGAGACTTCACAACCATGCCTCTTTAACCGAGCATTCTAACACATGCCTCTCCCAACGCACTCTTGTACTACATCCACAAGGTTGATACCCGTGCCTCGAGAAGCAGCATGTCCGTGCCAGTAATAGCTGCATTTCCGTGCCTCCGGTGCTTACATCCACGTGCCTCACGCGACACTGGCTTGTCCCGTGGTTCTCTAACTGCCTGTAGAACCCACACTTTCGTGCCTCCTGTGCTTCCCTCTACGTGCCTGTAGAACCTGCACTTCCATGCCTTCTGTGCCTGCATCCACGTGCCTGTAGAACCTGCACTTATGTGCCTCATCTGCCTGCATCCACATGCCTATAGAGAGGCTCCACTTCAGCACTAACAGTCTCAACACTAAAAAATAATAATACTGTAGCACACAAAAAAACCCAAGCCAAGCATACCGAATCTTGATGCTCAAACGGACAGTTGAAGATTAGAGACGGTTCGATGGTTTCCATCTCTCCCTCCCTCTTCTACTAGCTTGCTTCCCCTTCCGCAAAGTAAATCTCGAAACCTTCATCACCCCCGCACGCTCTCCTCCTTCCTTCTACACACAAACACAAACTCGAAATCGAGTTTGCATCACCGGACAACCGCCACCGCGTTCGCCAACCACACTCAAATCCGACATACAAACAGCCACACTCTGGCCGCAACAACACCAATAATCCCGCCGGCTGCGGTGACCGACGGCGAGGACTTCAACAGCGGCGGCGGAAATCGCAACAAAAAAGGAGCAACGACACAATAAGCGGATGGAAGCGAAGAACACCGCACAAGTAATTGAAGGTAATTATCATTCTATCCCACTCCATTCCACCGGATAGATCGTAGTGATTTTTTCCACTTCCAGGAACAACAACCCTAGCCACCGCTACCAAGGAGTTTTCCAATAACCTAAATCAATTTGCCTAACAAATTGAACTAGCGCAGAGATGAGATTTAATAGAAATGCTACTGCTCTCCGCCCTAGGATTTTCGCCATACGATTTGTGCTCAAAGGTAAAAAACCTGAAACATCAGTAACTAGAATACGTCAATAGATCCAAACCCCGCAAGCATCCTGAGAGGCCAAAACTGATAACCGTACGAGATTTTCTACATCCCTTGTCCCGTCAATGTAACCGTTTTTCAAATTAAGTGCCTCTGGTGTGAAATACCGTAAACAAAGAATAGGTGTACCCTGTGCTTCTAGGGTAAAACAACCCGTGCCTCTCTATCCATGCAAATTTGTTTTCACACCACGCAGGGTTTTTTCCTGTGACACTCGACTTTGCTTCTAACACCTACCCATTTTTTATGCAGCAATGACAAATCCTCACGAAGAAGCTAAAACCCAGCAAAATACTGACGAAGACCCTGCTGAAGAGCATGCAATCCAGCAAGCTCCTGTCAAAGGTTTGAGCAAAAGTCTCCACTGTCCATCTACAAAAAACTATACTGAGATATTAATAACTTAACTGCTATCCTTGACAACAATAACTTAACTATGTCTACAAATAAAACTACCTGCCACTTTTTATATATTTCTTTATAGAAAACATTAAAAATGTTTGCACACTATCTTATTTTTAATTCAAAAACAGTTTAACTTACCCAATAAATCTTCAACTATCATTGATGATATTCCTCCCATTATGAAATATCACCTGCAGAGTGCATTTTTGTCTCAGAAAATGCTTCACCCTAACTTCACTTCCCCAGCTGCACTCATAACCATAATTAATATTTTCTTCCATCCCCTGATTAGCTCAATCGGTAACAATAGTAATAACCTATCTTAACCCAAGAAAAGAAAACTAAAAATCCCCTTTGGGAGTTTCACATTCCTTATGCATAATCATGGAAGATATATATTTTAAATGTGTATCAATTATTTTCGGACAAAAAGAACATCCTTTTTTGTTACCTGGTCATTATACAGGACACGAAGATGGTGATATTCAAAGCGCAGAAACGGGCAGCATGTCTCCTCATTCATCAGAAAAGGACACAGAACAAAACATGAGGAACAAACCACCTGCGGAAGAAATGATAACTTACACCAGGCTCAACAGGATTAAACATCTAGCAACAAGCAAAAAAATCAGATACAAGCACTGTTTTTACTCCTGGAGCAAAAAGGCAAAAGCAAAAGGACAATGCTGAAAACATCGCCGACACTAGTACCTTGCAGCATCAGCCATTACCTCTAATGGTACTCCCGCCAACAGCACCAACCGCCACGAAGAAACAAGGTGAACGCAAGAAGAAAAACAAATGACAAAGGGTAGAAAAAGAACAAGACGATACCAACAGCAAAGGTTCATATACCAATGATGACGACGATGACAGGGAATATGATGCAGATTTCGTTCCTACAGACGGCGATGATGCCGAAGAGCATGACAGCGACGCAGAACATGACGATGATGTAAAAACACACTTATGTACTAATTTTGAATACCACTATTTAGCACTCAGGATCTAACGTTCCTTTCTAATGAAACCCTTTCTTTTTGTCTTCTGAAACAGAACAAATCAGGACAGAAGGACAGAAAGAGGAGAAAGACAGGCGGAAAAGAATTGGCAGCACCAACAGTTGATGAAGAACAACAAGAAACAAACGAAGAGAAATGCCAAATCAAGGCAGGGGCAGCATTCGCTCATGTCAAGAAAGCATGGAATTTACTTAAAGACCGTCACAAGCAAGATATTAGGACGGCAGGATTTGGCAGCATAGAGAACTGCAAAATAACGGGCTCCATCTGCAGACCACTTGCAGCACACATCTACGACAACCTGGACACAGAAAGCATGAAAATAACCTTCGGTGATGGTACCGAAGACAAGAAAATCAAGATTACCAAGGAAGCTATACACAAGGTGTTTGGATACCCAAACGGCACGGAAAAGTCAGCACCAAGGCCAGCGAAGAGCCCAACTTCAATGAAAGAACTGATGTCAGACCTTGGCTTCAAACATACAGATTTCAAGCCAAAAGAACTGTTCATGGAGCTAAAAAAATTGGTGGAACTAGATGACGAACAGTCAAACAGGAAATCAGTTAAAATATTTTTCCTTATTTTTTTCCACAACGTTGTCTGCGGGTCAAGCGCCGCTATCTTCGCCCGACAAGCTATAATGGTAGAGGACATGGACTATCCAGAGATGGCAAAGATGGATTTCTGCGAGGTAATCGTCGAATGTATTAAGGAAGGAGCCAAGATATGGCAGAAACACAGAAATTTGCCTCAGCAAGAAAAGAACAAAAAGCATGTCAATGGTTTGGCACAGGGGCCAGTAATCATGTACCTCGACTCCCTGCTGCTGCCAACCGACACAAAAGAAATGCGGAAGATTGGAAAGACAATGGACAAGACCTCATTACCACGAGCAAACCATCTCAAAGAGAGTGACCTAGCGAAAATAGCTAGAGCAGACATGAAAAGGGATGGAAAAGCATGACCAGATGACTATGAATTTGGCAAAATACAGGTATAGCTATATTGTACATAAATCAGTCCTTCCCTTTTTGAAAACGGTTTCCACTCTAATCAACTACATCCACCAAAATGATGCAGACATGGAAAGGAACAGCAGAGAGGATCTTCTATGCCAACACAGCATCAACTTCGTCTTCAATTCACCAGATAGCAGGAGAACATCGCAAACAACAGCAACACCAGAACACAACCAAACTGCTACCACCTCCACCCAAACGCCGGCGCGAACCACGTGTCGGCACCAGTGGAAGCAGGGAACCAAACAAAAGCATCAGCACAGCAGCAGAAGAAAGATTCCAAAGGATAAACAAATTGTTGGAAAAAGTACTCCATGAAGCAGAACAGATACCCGCAGTAACCACTAGGGCTGAACACCAATGCAACAAAAAGGAAAAGATATTGGATGAAAAAAACAAGAACCTAGTCGTGCAACAAACAATTGCCCTGATGGATTCATTAGAACAACTCAGACAATTTCAGGACATAATTTGCACAAGGTACTTGACAGACAACGCGACCCTGTAGACACTAGAGCAAGCAGATCCAGCAGCCTCAAGTAGACTAGCCGATGCCAACCGCACGAATGAAATCATAGCCACAACAGAACCAAGAGAAAGGAGAAAAAAAGAAAGAAGAAGAAGACGAAGAGAGGAAGAGAAGAACAAAATCAAGGGACATAGGCATTGACAAGAACAAGATAAAGCGGCAAAAACAGGTAAATAAATAGTAATGCATGGTGCCATACGCACCCCAAAGCAAACCCATGTTTTCATACCTCAACTGAAAAGAACTGCCTCAATGCTTTCAGGAACGTACCAATAGCACGCCAGGCCAAGATGAACTCCAACAGCAGGATGGTGTCAACAACCCCAAAAACACGAATGAATGGAACAATCAAAGCAACCTCACAACAGACAATGCTACAACAACAACTACCCCAACACAAGCACAAGATACGATCGACGTCAGAACCTATGAAGAGCTCAGTATGAACATCCATTTTTCCTTTCAAAACTGGATAGAGTTATAAGTTAACTGACAAACCTCCAACAAAATATAGGCTCAACTGAAGAACAATCAAGTCAGCAGCCCCGCCAACCAAATGCAAGAGGCTAACCCACAATCAACCGTTAGCATAACAAACGACAAAGAAGAAGAAAACAACAAAGAGGAGGTAAACTTCCATAGCCCACTATTACCCACACCGAAAACTCATAAATGGCAGGAAAGAAAGTAAACCGCAAACTCATATTGTTTGATCTCCAGGTATCACAAGCACTGCAAGACCAAGAGACAACCCGTGTTGAAATTGAACCCCATAGTGAACCTCAAACAGACGAAGGCGTCACAGAACAGGAACTTTGTGTACAAGAGATTTCCAGCGCCACAACATTGCAGATCACCATCACGAGTACAAAGGAGAAAGCCCAAGACATCCCAGCCGATGAGAAACAAGAGACTGTTATACCTGACAAAGAAACAGTAGATGCAGGCACGAATAACCTAGTCATCAACACGAAGGTAAAAATTCAACAACAACAACCACTTTTCAAAATATTTATGATGTCTGAACTACCTAATACACCCCGCCACGGCAATACAAAGATTATAAGGGATGTCTCACCCTTTTCTTTGAACAAATGCAGGAAACAAACGAGTACGCTGATCTCGAAGATCAAGAACTTCAAACAACAACATCTGAAGAGGTGAGGTTACAAAGTTCAGACACAAATGAAGTTCAATCTATAATTTCAATTTTTATTAAACAGGAAGAGGAAGCAAGCAAAAGCACTGGCATAGACATTCAACAAGAAAAACTAGAGGACAACACGAGACAAGGAGAAGCCGTAGTACAAGCAGTAGGCAGTCCTACAACTCTAGAGATAGAGGTCTTATAAAAAAATTGTAACTGAACACTCAGAAATGCACCCATTTCTTAAATATTTTTTGTGTTGGTGCAGGCACAAGAAGCTCAAGAAACCATCAACAATCAAGACCATCAAACACAACCAGAGGAGCCCAATGAACAACCCGAACATGTTCTTCAAACGATAGTCAATAATGCCACTGAAGACCAAGCCACAAAAAATTCACTCACCAAACAACAGGTACCAGAGACAGCGGCAGCGTCAACGACTGAAAAGGTAAACTTACGAAACCTGCAACTATGAAATTATAAAATTGCTGCGTGCACAATCAAATAAACTCCAACCTACCACATTTGTATTCACTCCAATGGACTCTCACTTTGCCACCTCTATGTTTGAACAACTGCAAGAAAAAACAAGGTCAGTGACGATGAACAGCAAAATAAAGAGCAAGAGAAGGACCCAAAACCACCACTGAACGAAGAATCAGCAGTAACAACAACAAATACAGAGGTGAAAACACATAATACCTCTTCATGAACTTATAGTTCAAGAACAAGCATTTGACATTTCACTACTTTCCTGCATCGCAGAGAGAGGAGACCAATGAGCAAAAGGAGGGCACTGAAGAAGGGCAACATGTTCTTCAAAAGGCAGACATCAACGTAACAGAAGACCAAGCCCCAAAATATTCACTCACCGAAAAACACGCAGCAGAGACGGCAGCAGCGACAACGACTGAAAAGGTAAAGTTACATACGTTGATCCTACCAAAGTATAAAATAGTTATGTGGAACCTCAAATGCACTGCCACTTGGCCACCTGTGTGTTTCAAAAGCTTCAAGACAAACACGACGGCAGCGGCGATGAACTACAAAAGAAAGAAGAAGAAGAAGATGCCCAAAAACCTCCACTCAACAAAGAACAAGCACAATATTCAGCAGCAGCAACGAGAACAGTAGCAGAGACAATAGAAGCAGCAACGATTGAGGAGGTAAAGTTACATAAGCTGATTCTACGAAAATATAAGGTAGTTCCATGAGAACTAAAATTTATGATTGAACAGCTGCAAGACAAAAACCATGACAGTGACGATGAACACCAAAACAAAGAACAGGAGGATACCCAAGAAACTACACTCAACGAAGAACGAGTGGAACAGTCAGCATCACGAACGACAGCTCAACAGGTGAAGTTGCACAAAATGTTTCCACAAAATTACGACTTAATCACAATCAAAATAGCTCAAACAACGCACCGAACGCTTCGCTATTTTCCCATAACAACTGCTATAATTAAAATAAAGTAGCAAGTTAAATTATATTTCAATGCTTTTTCAATGATAACGCAGAAACACGAAGAAGGCGACCACGGAGATACAAGCAATGAAGCAGACACACACACATTGTTCCAGAGAAAGAAGCAGAAACCATCAAAGAAAACCCTACACCGTCGTACGATGCCAATTCCCCTGGCAGAGAGGTCAGTGCCAACCAGGTCGAGACTGAAAAACAAGACGGAAAAGACCACCAGCAAGACACGGCGGTTGACAAGGAAAAACATGATGCTAAGAAAGACACAAACGACTCAAATGAGAATGGAGCAGAAACTGAACAAAAGGGTACAACGCAAAAAGAAGAACATAACATACCGCAAGAAGCAGAAGGAGAACAAGAAAGGAACAACACTGGACAGGACATATCTTCTAGCATCGAAGCAGGCAAGACAATAGAAACTTAATTGCTATCATGTGATCTTGTGACTTGG
This sequence comes from Triticum aestivum, assembly GCF_018294505.1. NCBI lineage: Eukaryota > Viridiplantae > Streptophyta > Magnoliopsida > Poales > Poaceae > Triticum > Triticum aestivum. The sequence goes on from NC_057799.1 coordinate 537,508,111, forward strand.
AATTATTTACATTAAATTCAAAGTCATCGCAGGCACAATGGAGAAAGGGGACAAAGATAGTGATTCCGTCAACAAAGCCATCGAAGACCTGTACAACGCTGTATGCAAGCCATGGACACAGAGAGAAATGTAAGTTCATGCAACTAACACAAAACACATTATTACACACGATCATTTTGACTGTATCATGGGTAAACTAAAACATTTTTCTAAATATACTTTGCAAGGATGAGCTTTTCATTACAACGAACAAGTTTGATGTCAATCTAGGCCATGTCGCCGAAAGTTTCAAGGTCGGTAAATCAGTACGCACTGAAGCAATTGAGCCCATGCTAACAATCTTGAGAAAACAACTAAATGGCACAGGGAGAAAGATTCTGTCGTTAAGCAACACTGTAAGTAAAGATCACGGCAAAAAATCACGTTTAAAACAATATATATGACTTTATAAATAGATAAACTTCCCCTATAACTGAACTGACAAATTCCCTTTGTGTACCTGTGACAAAACAAGTAGCACGCAATAAAGGAAGCCGACAACGAAGATCCAATGTGCTACAGAAATAATGATCAAGAATACATTAGAAAAAAATTACTACCTGCCAGGCTTACATCATTTTTCAACATGCAAGAAGAAGAAAAACTGCAAGATTATAACATGGTAAGCAGATCAGCTTGCGTATATGTTATGCAAAAGTTCTCTTTTTATTTTATGTTTCTAAATATAAGAAGATTTCCAAATATTTTCTTTTTATTTTTTGTTTTGCAGTTCCTTCTACCATGTTCGTTGCGCGGGTTTGAGCAAGACGAAAATACAAGTCATTACTTCACCATTACAGTTAACATGCAAAAACAGCGCTTTGAACTACTTGACTCTTCAACTGCATATCCAGGCACAATAGAATTCTTCAACAATGTAACCAGCAAATTAATGAAAATATGGAAGCACGTAAGCACAGAGCTACAGCTTTCACAAAAAAGCATCGACCATTTCAAAAGGGTCAAATTGCAGGTGCCACTTCAAGGAGAAGACACGTAAGCACTTCCAACATTTCACTTCTTTCTTTTTTAATGCAAGTTTCACTACTACAATTACTGAAATAATTCTGTTGTTTCGTCTTTTCAATGCAACAATTACCACTACCATTGCTCCAACACTTCTCTTTTTTCTGATTCTTGAATGCAACAATCTTACTAGTACCATTCCTCTACATGCAGAATGGACTGCGCATTCTATATGTACATGAACCTTAAGCACTACTCCAATGATGGAACAGCAGCAACCTTAGAGCCAGAACAAGTACCAGAGTTGAGGAAAAAAATTCTATATCAACTAATCAGTCAACACAGAGGGAATACCAAACTGCCATTAATCAAGTGTACAACAGGTTAGTCTTTTCAGAAACTAAACCTTACAATTTTTCACACTAGAAGTAATATTTTTTTAATTATTATTTTTGATTCTAGCAGATATGTTGAAGTATGAAGTCGATATGGGAGACAAAGAAATGCAACAGACAGAATGTTACGTACTAGAAGAGTTTCTACCAAATCCCGAGCCAAAAGAACATAAAATGCATGCGACAACCAGAAAAGAGCATGAAGTTATTGATGTATCCAGTAAACACAAAGAGGTTATGGATGTCAGCAGCCACGCCGTCACCCAAGAATCTTGCACAGACCACGAAGAAAAGGATCCACCAATAGAACCAGATCAACCACCACCAGACGACAAGATACCACACCATGCTGAAGAGGAAACGGACGAGCAACATATCAACAGCAATATCCTGAGCACAGAGCAACTAACAGGCACTGATTTAAAAGAGGATGTCAGAAGCAATGACGTACCAAATACACATAAACAGGTTTCTGGGCAGAAGAAACAGCATGTTCTTCTTCAAAAAGAAACAGGCTCGGCAAGCAATCAGCAAGGCACCTCCAGCACCATCTCTCTAGACTTCCTAAAACCCAAAACAATGGAAAAACAAGAAGAAGTTCATGAATTTCTTTCAAGCCTTAACCCGCTCCAACTAGATGAATACAACGAGCATCTAAAGATGGGCGTTGAATTCGATGTAATCAAAACATGGCTGAATGACCATGAAAGCTATGAATTCGACAAAGATGCCAAGCCGTATCTGACAATCTTGCAGCAAGAATCAGGAGAACATTCAATGCCTCAATCATCTGAGAACAGCTCAGACAAGAAAATCTCGGTCAAGAAGAGACCGGTAAAGCCTTCAAGAAGGCTCCATGGAAAAATCATGATTCCTACTTTTGTCCCAGGAGATTTCAAATTTATGAACAAAGCCAGAGCACTTCATGAATACCTATTCAGCAAAGAAGGACAGGACGAATGCGGAGAGTAAGTACTTTCTCTTGTCACAACAAAAAATCAAAGAAATGTTGCCCCTTTTTTAACCAACCTAACTAATGTATAAACTTTTTCTGCTTGCAGTCTAAACGTATATATTAGCTCGAAGCGACCCGATTGGATTACAGGAAAACAAATAATGGGACATCTACAAAAAGGAGATGATGGACAGATGGAGGGCTCCATCACAAACGCATTGTTCGAAGAATGGACAGTGCAGCAACAATACAACACAACCGATAAAGCCATACTTCCCGCAGAATTTGCAAACGTATGGAGTCCAATTTGACAAAACACTTGCATCATTTCAGTGATTACAAAGATTGAGCTAAAAAGTAGAAAACTTTTTGGTCACAGATCGTCCTCGGTATTAAACTTGGAGAAAAAGGAGGATTAGCAGAATTCAATGAGGACGAAGCATTGAAACAGTTTGCACCCCTTCTAACAGGGAAGGAACTTTTAAAGAAAAAGCTGGTAAGTTAATAGAAATATACAAACATAATTCACTTTTCCTACAGATTGCACATTTACATGTCATTTAATTCTCCTGACAAAAATGAACTTTAACTCACTCTATCTCCAAACACCGCAGATTATGATACCTCACAACACAGCTAAACACTACACACTGTACGTGCTCAACAAGTACACGAGCTCCATCGACATACTTGACTCACTGAATTACAGACACGGAGACGGAAAAACTACATGGAAAACACACCATAAGGATCACCCAGAACCGGTACGTCAATTCAACCTTGTTTTCTAATTGGTTTTCCAATTCCTGCATTCCCTTGTTTAATGCCAAAACCCAACAATAACACCAAACCGTAATCACAGATTAAAAGGATGCACGCACTCATGAAGAAGCATTACGGCGAAGCGGAGCTACGAGCCAACAGCAAACCGAACTGGTCGAGGATAGCAGAAACACCTGACAGAGTTTGCGTGCCAAAACAGCAGGGCCAATGCGGACACTTCATGGTTCAATTTGCAAAATACTGGAATGGCATTGATCTCATAAAAGATGATGAGGATTTTGATGTAAGTGAATAGTACGAGAGCAACAATTTTAATTTTTACAAGCAACACTACTTGAATACTTCAATTATCTCATGAAAGAAAAATAAAAAATATCCAATGACCTCCATGCAGCAAAGCAACGTAGATGCCGAGTGGAAACCAGAGTTCCTTTTTACGGCCATATTTGGTGAAACAAACCAAGTAAAGTGCGAGGATCTACCTGGAAGAATCAAAGAATTCAAACCAGAAACTTCAAAGTTCTTTTCCACCAACAAAGGTAAGAAAATCATTTCCACTTATCTTTTTTTTGTAATAACCTACCCATCCCACGGTTCACCAATGTCTTTCGTATCACGAAAGCTTACATATTACATATCTGCTTCGGCTGACAGAAACAGATGAAACAAAAAGGAAAAAAAGACAAAGCACCAGTCCATACCCAAAACATTCTCATTGCTTCCAACACACAAAGGAAGCGTCCGACCTCTTTCATCTAGTCATGAGCGACAGCTGGCAGGAGGAATACAAAAAGTGAGTTGTTTTCTATTGCACCTCAAAATAGTTGGACAGAGGCCAAAAATAATGTAAAAATCTGTTTCTCACTGACCGTGACCTCCAAAATTATTCTATCTCCTTGTCGCGGCAAAACTATATTTAGGCGCATCCACAGGGACAGTGAAAGCACGCAACTTACTGGAGCCCAACTGAAGGCAGTATTTGGTCCAAGACCAGCACAGACGAACATACCACATCATATGGAAAAGAGGGTCCTCGATGACATAGCAGAAATCTGGGAAAGCAGACAAGATTCAAAACAGAGTGACAGAGTAATATTAGGCCCAAACTTTGCAGAAGTAAACTTTTAAAAAGCAAAATCTTGTCTATATTGCAAAACCTACTCTTTTTATATTGTTACACAGCTCTTTTTTCTAACAGTTTTTTTCATCATAAATATTGTTTGCAGCATATATTGGATTTAAAGAAACACAAAACTAGTATTACAAAATTTAAAAATGAATTACGAAAAACAAAGAATCAGCTGGTTCCCATGTATCTCAAGGAAAATCAACGCAAAAAGCTCTCAACAGCAAACATGGTAACAACCCTTTCCTCCATGACAAAATCACAAAATATGTGTTCTATTAAATTACTTTATATTAAACTGTCATCTAAGCAACAAGTATTTTGTACGCAGATATTCATTTCAATGGAGAAGCATGACCGCTATGTACTATATGTGCTGGACAAATACAAACACAAAGTTCACATTATTGATCCTCGAGAAACGACTCCAGAGGAATTTGAGAAAGAAAAGATAGACATGGATAAATTGGATCTAAAAGAAGCACCTCGAGTTCTTCAGGAAAATGAAGATGCTAAAAAAGAAAGAGAAAGACAGTTTCATAAATATCATGTTCATAAGTCGGCAATCATAAGCATTTATACATAACAATTTTTTCAGTTTTACTAGTTGCAATATTAAAGCAATTACTTACAAAATGCAATATTCCCAGGTACCTAGGTTTAAAGAAGTCTTCAACACCATACTTGAACAAACAATGAATCCAAACAAAACAAGATGGCAGATTCATACCGTGCAAGATGTTCCATTGGTAGAAAAGGGAGAATCAACATTTGCTGTTTTAAAGCTTGCATTCATCTACAATGGTGAAAAGTTTGTCGAAGACCTGGAAGATTTGACAGTAAGTTTATATATATTTACTTATAAACAACTTATATGCACAAACTCTAATAATATACTTCTCTTCTCGGCAAAATTTCACATGATGAGGTCGAAGACTGGAGGGCAGAGGCAATGTACATTCTCTTAAGTAGCGACATGAATCAGGTCAAAGCTAATGAAATGGGTGACGAGATTAGCAAGATCTTCAGCAAAAATGAAGACTAAAACTTTTGATTTAGCCCGCGAGGCTAATTCTATCTAGACGTGAGAAAACAGTTTATCAATAACTCACATTTCTATGTGATGTAGTTAGAAATTGCGTGTTCATATTGAAAAGAGAACCATTTCGACAACAGTGCCTCTTACATCATCAGAGAGTGCCAGTAAACTATAAACAACAATTTCTCTTTTTAATAGTACGACAGCAGTGACTCCCAGAACGAACCCTTATGCGTGACTCTGGAGACCACTCTCCCGTGCCTCCAGAGGCGACATGGCCTTGTGCCACCAAAGCCTGGGTCACCATGCCTCCGGGCAATATCCACACACACATACCCTTACGCGTGACTCTGGAGACCAACCTCTCGTGCCTCCAAAGGTGACATGGCCTTGTGCCACCAAAACCTGGGTCACCATGCATCCGGGCAATATCCACACACACAAATACCAAGAACGCCTCAACCGTGGCTAGCTCCTACGCACACGTGACTTCACATGCTTCAAACCCGTGCCTCTGGAGGCAACATACCAATGACTTCACGTGACTTCACATGCTTCAAACCCGTGCCTCCGGAGGCAACATACCAATGCCTTCGTAGTATGCACACATGTGAATGCACGCACAAACCTATATATCCTCAATAAAAGCCTAGCTCTTAAGCAGACGTGACTGCACATGCTTCAAACCCGTGCCTTTCGAAACAAAGCAGCTTGCCTTTTGCACGACCTGCTATATAAAAATTGAACAAGCAGGTTCCCTCGCGCCGGAGGCGCCGTGTCACACCACGAGGTACAACGCGCTGCACGAACCAGCACACCGCACGACCAACACACACTTCGACCTATGCCCCCCCCCTTAAGATGTTTATGAAAATTAAACGAGCCGAAGGCGAGCCGGAGGCGCTTTTCTTCAATTTAGTAAAGTTATACACCCGTGCCTCTCCTAGTGTTCAGCTGTGCCTATAAAGAAGTCACACGATTGAACGATTCTGAAGACTGCCTTTTTACATTAAAAAGTTGCTTTTTTCTTTACTTGAAAGGTCACATTTGATAGTGTTGGTAGTCCCCGCCCGTAACTACCCCATAAATCTTCATTACCCGGAAATATAATGGGAACAAAAAAGGAAACGAGAAAGGGAAACAGGGAACCAACCGCGCGAACTGGTATTTTCTTTGTGTTTTCGCGCGGAAAGGAAAAACGGAAAATTCTGGTAGTTCGAGGGTCAAACTGTAAAACGCACGAAACCACAAACCGGAAAGGGAAAACCGGGAACCAACCGCGTCAACTGGTTTTCCCTCGCGGGAGCGCTCCACGTGCGACACTTGTCACGCGCGGAGTGCTCCGGAAGCGCTCCAAGTTAACTAGTTGCTCCCCGAAAAGACACACGCGTCATTGGGCCGCATGGGCCAGACAGTAGACACGCAGTACATAAAGGCCGGAAACAGGCAGCCGACAGACCTTGTATGGGCTATCGGGCCTCATGGGCGAGGTAGCAGCAGAGACAGGCGGTATATAATCCTTATCTCGAAAAAAAAGGCAGTGATCCGAAACAGTCAACAGATCTGGCGTTCGGAGAGGCGAGGGAAACGGAGACGCGCCACTCACGAGCGACGCCCTCTTCTCATCTCCCCCTTGTAGTGGTGAGATCAGATCGATCACTCACCAGAAGAGAACAGTTGGCATCCATTCCTTGGTACTATTATTCCTAATCGCTCCTGCCATTGATGTTGCCCGTCGACGGCGCCGTTTTCGTCGCCGGCATAAGCGCGTAGCCCGGGACGACGCCGGCCGCGGAGGAGGCGTGCGTGCAGCCGGAGGGAGGAGGTCACCGTCGACTCGGCTGCAGCGAGAGGTACGGCGCCGTGTTCTGCCTATTCATTCACCGAGACGGACGAGGAGATTGGGATTTGGGAGGGAGACGCTGCATGAAGTTTTCTGAATCGGATCTTTTTTTCTTCCTGCCCTGCCTTCCCCTTGAGAGTTGAATCCGCTGCAGCACCAACCGGCCTAGCGGTCCAGTCCACGTTTCTCGAGGCACTCGACGCACAGGGAAAGGGGTACAAGTAGTAGTACGTGGTCCTGGTCTGGTTCGCTAGTGGTAATTGATAAAGGTTAAATACGCACCTGCTAATGTGGTTTCCCATCAACCGTATCACTGTATCTGAATGTGATCGATGCAGCTAGCTTAGATTACATTTTACTGGTGAGGGTAGGGAATTGGATTCGTTCCTGCTGCTACCCATCTTATCTCTTGGATCCTTTCGGTGGCTCAGGCTCCGAGTCAAGGAAGAGCATCTCATTCGTCCGGCCAGATTCAGGGATTCTTGTGATGATGATCCTTTTTTATCCGTGTCCATGGATGAGAATGCAGGTGTCATCTCATCTTGGTAATGTGAGGATTCAGATGAGAGAGCCCAATAATTGAGAGGGAGGGGATCAAAGTCTACCTCCCTCCTCACGCGCAGGGTAGGGCTAGGACAAAACTCGCTGGGGCTAGGCTAGTCGGTCAGCTAGGCAGACGCCATAGACCTTGATTCTTTAAAGCCAAGCGGTGTACTGATTCTTAGTAAATGCCAACGCTGAAGCCATGCCAATGCCATGCACATGCAGCATTAAAAAGAAAGAAAGAAAGAAAGAAAGAAAGAAAGTGAGCTACAACAAGCAGAGATTACTCTGACGTTTATTCAGACAAAAGGCACATGCGTCATCACAATTAAAAAGAAGCAGGAACGATAGACACCTTCTGCATCGAGGCAAGGAGAGCTGTTGCCTCATTTACGCAAGCAGTAAAACCGCCCAGCCAGTCAGTGAAAGACAGTGAGTGAGCAGAGGCAGGCATGGGCAAAGCGAGCAAAGAAAGGAAGAAATGGCTCCACCTCCATCACCTCCGTTCCATCAGCCGCCACAGTTCAGACGACGACTTGGCTTCCCTTCCCGGCCTTCGCTTGTCCAGTGGCGCGCCGCGAGGAATGGACGCCATCATCATTACCCACACCGAGCAGCCCGAGAGAGGGAGGGAGGGACAGTTGGACGACACTGTCACAGTCCACGCATGAGCGAGGAGCGAGCGAGGCAGCGAGTGTCGCCTTCACCGCTTCACGGAATCACGAGACGGGGAGGGGAAGCCGCCCGCGCGCGGCATCTGTCTGTCAGATCGGGCCGGTAAAACAAAGAGAGAAAGAAAGGGGAAGCCTTTGCTGTCCTCCTCCGACTCCTACTACTCCCAGTGCGTCGTGCTCCTGGCCTTCCTCGCGTGCGTCTCTTCCTCCCTGTCATTCTCCCTCCCTCCCTCCCGGGTCTCCTCCTCCTCCTCTCCCCCAACCACCTGGCCTCTGCGTGCGCGGACTCCATCCATGGCCACCGCGCCGTAATAAGGTCAGTGCTCCTGCTCTGCTCAGCCTCCTCGTCTCTTGCCGAGCGCAACCACTCCTTTTTCTTTCTTGCCGAGTTTGTTCGATAGTAGTAGTAGTTTGCTTTCCCCAATGGATTTCCGTGTTCTACGGGGAGGGAGGCTAGCGTTTCGACCACGATTGTGTGCCAAGAGCATGCGCATGCTCATGCTCTTGTTCAAGGTAGCATGCGAACACGCCAAGATTTTCGGTGCTTGCTGCTTGGCTTGGTAATACTAGTAGTAATTTGTGCGAGGTTTCGGATCTGGATTCCAAGACCCCGCAATATCCTCGGCGTTATTGTGTGTGATTATGATCAGTAAATCGTTTGCTTCTCTCGTTAAAGAATCCACATAAACGCCATCCTTTCCAGTGCAAAGTAAAATAAAATAATAACTAGTAGTGCTAGTATTGCTCAGCTCTTTGCTCCCCCCATCCCTCCCTGCCTAGTTTTCTCGTGGTCAGAGCTTTGCGCTGCAACCTTGAGCTGCTAGTTTCCCAAACAAGAGTTCCTAGGTGGGTTTGAGGAGCTTGAGGCCTGAGCTATCTCCGGCGCATGTGTGGTCAAAAATGGATTTTATTCTGCTTTTTTTTTTTTGCGAAACTAAGAGAGATTTTAATCAACAAAAGTAGTAGCAGCAATTGGACCTGGGACATGGGGCGCAATCCACAGATCACCATACTCGGCATCTTACGAAATTCGACAAGTACTCCTGGTTAAAACAAGGATACTGCTCCTACCTTTTTAGCTGCTACACTCTTGAGTTTGTGCTGCGGCTACACCCTTTTGTCAAGGAGCTGGGGTTAGCAAGTTCTATTAGTAGCTCAACTGAGGTATCAGGATTCAGGAGTGGATTTGAACAGGTTCAGTTCATGTTGCGCAAACACCTTTTCTGTAGTGCCCCCATAAAAGCCTTGTCCCATCAGCAGCTTTCCTTGCATATGGCTTCAGACCGGCAGGGTATTGTTATTTCAGCAAAGTACATGAATGCTTGACTGCATGATTATTTCACAGTAAGCTCCATGTGTTTATGTGCTTCATTTAGATGCTTACCATTTCCTTGCATGATTCAGGATGTTTTAGGCAGACAGGATCCTGTGGCTTACTGGCTTGCACTTCCCAAACGGGATCATGGTATGGATACTTCAATCTCTTTCTATAGTTCAATAACATTTGGCAAGTTGCTTAATTCACACTGGTTGCCTACCTGCCTAGGTTGAGACCAAACGCGAGCCTGCCGGAGAGGGGTTGCCTGATGGTTGGTTGAAAGAGTACAGGCCTAGAAAGGCTCGGCATGGAACTAGGGCCAGGAGGGACAAGGTGCAGTGTGTTTCCTTTGGTTAAATTGTGGAAATATTTGGAGTAAATTCCATATTATTTTTTTTCAGTTGTGATCCTGTGAGCCCTGTTAAATCCTGCCACATTTTACCCCCTTAGTTGTGACATTGCGACAACTTTTACCCCATTTCTTTTATTATTGTATCAAACGGACGAGTTAGATCCCTAGGACATGCTATGGAAACTTCAAACTTGTTAGGATGACATGATAGCTTACTGCATAGACAACTAGGACACATACTCGCTAGGGGCATACCAAATTATGTTGAAATCCCTCCAATTCAGTTAAGCTCCATGGAATATTGTCAACTTTCGCGAATAGGTTTCGGCTAGCTGCACCGTGCTGCTCCTTCGCCATATCGCAAATACGGCCTGAGTTTTGGACTAGTCAGCTTCCACTTCATCATGACACATGGGTCCACCTTGTCAATTTGAGGGAAGAAAATAAAATGGGGTAAAAAAAACATCACAAGATGATAACTAAGGAGTAATTGTGGTAAGATTGTTTAAATAGGGTAAAATTGTCACAAAGTCGTAACTGGAGGAGGGGGGGGGGTGAAAGTGGAATTAACTCAAATAATTTAATTTGCTGTGTTTATCACTCTGATGCCTGTTGCACAGTCTTGGTTCCAACAGAAAAGGTACAAAGATCCTAAAAAAAGAAGTTTTGGTGATGATTTGATAGGAAACAAATTCTCACCTGCAGTTGGATCTGTGTGCAGTTTTCTTTAGTGGAGCTTAGACTACTACTAACCTTTCCCTTTTCACGCTATAAAAAAACTTCCCTTTTCATTAGCAATCCTCTGGTCAACTTAGTTCAACTAAATATGCTGGTGATCTAGGTTGTATATTGCATTGTTGTTTGCCAACAACTGTATGCATGAGCAATGCGGTGAATCTTGAATATTTCTACGACTTCAACACAAAAATTCATTGAACCTTGTTCTTGTCATGATATGAAACATGAAAGTTGAAAGAAGCTAACCTCTTGCCTGTCTTTGAACCTTATATAGTACAAGAAGATACTCCCTCTGTAAAGAAATATAAGAGCGTTTAGATCACTACTTTAGTGATCTAAACGCTCTTATATTTCTTTACGGAGGGAGTACATGGCTTTTTAACGAAATGAATCCTTAATGAGCTGTAAGTAATTATGTTCGACCTAGAAATCAAATAATCGATTGTAACTACTCCTACTTGAGTTATTTCTTAGAATAGCTTTTAGGCGTTTTTCCACAAGATGGTATGACCAATTTATATTTGACTTTGACATCATTCTGTTTATTGTCTACTTAACCCTCTTTTTTGTAGTTATGGTTAATCTAATCATTTGATATATACAGTTCTACATTGATCCTACAAATAGCTACGAATTTCGTTCTCTCAAAGAAGTTCACCACTATCTCGAATCCCAAGATACCAATGATCGTGTTGTGACGCCAAACAAGAGAAAAATTGAGGATCTGCAGGTTTCAGGGAACCAAACTCAACATGTATGTTCCCTCTCTTATGGCATTTCTTATTTGAATTTTGTCTACATATTAAACATCTTCTGTCAGCTAGTTATTCAATTGATAAGGTAAAAACGTTGTGAAATAAAAAGGTGTTTTCTTTTTGAGGGATGCTGCAGATACAAGGGTGGTTGCTAGAGTTTGGGTTTACCTAATTATGCATCTAAAGAAAATCATACTCCCTCAGTTTTTGCATACGGAGAAAAATGAGTGAATCTACACTCTAAAATATGTCTATATACATCCGTATGTAGTCCGTATTGAAATCTCTAAAAGGGCTTATACTCCCTCCGTCCGGAAATACTTGTCGGGGAAATGGATGAATCTAGACGTATTTTAGTTATAGATACATCCAGTTTTATCCATCTCTTTGACAAGTATTTTGGGACGGAGGTAGTACATGTGGATCATGTTATAACACAAGCGCCTATGAAATACCATACAGAAATATAGACCAAATGCACCCTGCACGAAAAAGACAAAATGTTTGACTTGTTGTTTGAACTGTGTAATAGCAACCACTTATCTTTTTTTGTACAGGACAAACTTTCTCGTATTTTTGCATGAAAATTTTCAGGTATTCATGTTATATCATCATGCATATGTATGTTTTTTGTGAAATTTAAAATTCATATTTAGGTAATATTAAACTATTTCTAGGATAGCGCAAAAATGTTCTGTTTGCTAATGTACACTAGATAACCTATAATTACCGAAAAAGGGTTTCCCCCCGCTTTGTATACAAAGCAACCAACCGAACCATACAGAGATAGGTGCGGGGGCGGAAGCAGCACAGTCACGCCCAAAAGAAACGACAGAGAAAAAGCAAAAGAAAGAAATGCCGACAACGGTGGATCAACAAAAACGAAGAAGCCTGGCGATCGCTGCGCCCACCGGGATCTTCCACTAGGCTCCAAGTCTCCGAAGCGTCGGCACCTATCAACACCTCCAAGAAGGATTGCGACGATGACGACGCTGCTGCCAAGGGTTTCCCCCGGTACACGACGAGGCGAGAGGAAGGGTAGCCCCCGACGCCCTCCCGGAAGGTCAGGTGGCACCCACAGGCGCCACCGCGCCGGTGTCGGCCACGCCGACAGGGGTTTCCCCCGACCCCAACCCGCACCTCGGGCGCTCCGGATCCAGCCACCAAACCAACCACCACCATGCGCCAACGCGGTCATGAGGCCCCCACGCCGTCTCACCACGGCACCGCGAAGTGAGGACAGCGCGGCGAAGAATCTGAGCCGGGACTAGGGCATCAGCACCATCAGCACGCGGGAGGGCCCCACCTCCACCGTCAGCGACGGTAGTCGTCTGGACGCAATAGCAGGAGCACACCAGGCCCGTGGGCCCACAGGCCCGGCCGAGCCCTCGTGGGCCCGTAAAGCTCCCGCCTTCGCGCTGCTGCCGGCACGCCATCGGCGCCGACACCCCATATCCGAGCCGCTCCTCCTCCTCACCGCGCCGCAGACAACGAGGCCACGCCGGGGGCCGGCCCGCTAGGACCCAGATGGGGCCTGCCGGGCCCAGATCTGGGCCGGGAGCGCGACATCGGCCACCCCGCACCGCCCCG
>NC_057799.1:537521783-537545844 GCF_018294505.1 Triticum aestivum
GGGGAGGTGGCGGCGGCGAGGGTTTCGGGGGTGGGAGCGAGTCGCGGGAGCGGGCCTCCCTGTTCAGCAAAATTTGGTTCATAACCTATAATTTCCTGACACGCCTACAAAATTCTAATAGTTTTGCTAAAACATGCCGTGCCCATTGTATTTACCCGAAATGGCAGGAGCTCTCTGCATTTGCATTAAAGGTAAGGAATGTACAAAATTTTAGGCCAGTTGCCAATCCACATTAGCAGCAAACTAAAGGGATACATCGATTAATTCTATGTCAACTTTTCTGAAATATAAGAGAGAAGGGGTGTGAAAAGTCCTAATTGCTGAACTAATTTTGAAACAAAGTTTGGATGGTTGGATTGTCAAATCTGGATGGTCAAATTATTCTTTTAAAATGAAAATATTTCATGCTTGTGAATGTCTCAACAATATGATATATGCACATAATGGGTTGCAGTCGCCCGCCCCTTCTCTCCTAAATTACAAATAAGTAACATCTTACTGGTTGCAATATAGAAGGGCAGGCCAGTAGTAGAGTCTCTCCACTTGTGGGCTGGAGGTCCTGGGTTCGAACCAGCCTCCTTGCAGAATTATTATGCAAGGGAAAGGCTGTCTAGAAATTCCCTTCCCCAGACCCCACCTTTGTGTGGGAGCTTTCAGCACTGGGTATGCATCTGTGAATTACCAATTTTCTACTCCCTCCGTTCCTAAATATTTGTTTTTCTAGAGATTTCAACAAGTGACTACATACGGAGCAAAATGAGTGAATCTATACTCTAAAATATGTCTATATACAACCGTATGTGGTAGTCCATTTGAAATCTCTAAAAAGACAAATATTTAGGAACGGACGGAATAGTATCCTACAGCGTATGCCACACTTTCGCAGCCTGTTAAATTCCCCATATTGACCTAAACATCAGCATTAATGTTCTCGATGAATATTAAATGCCTTGGACTGTTAGTCATATACCTGAAAGTGGTGCTAAACTGCCGATGCCCTCAGGTTTCTATTGTACTTACAGTGAGTGAATCACAAAGAATCTTTGTTGCTACCCATGTTTTCATTGTCAACCTAACTATTACTGCACCATCTAATAGCCTTTATTTTGAAATATACAGTCTGGACGGACATCATCAGAGCCCAAGGGTGTCTCCAAAGGGAGGCTGGCTGAATTGAAGCTTCAGACGGCAAGAGAGAAAGATCAGCCTCTGAAGCATGAATCTGCTAGAGAAGAAGCAAATGTGGAGCCCAAGGGGAAGAAGGCAAAAACTGAACCTGTGAAACAGATTGCTGCACCTGTTCGATGGTCACCTCGTTTGACTGCACTGAAAAGGGATCAGGAAGCGAATGATGTGCATGCACTTGTCGGCGCGACAGATACCAATGATCAGTTACAACCAGCAAAGCAAGTCAAAAATCCTAAATCGAAGGCGCTTTCCTCTTCAGTAATTCAGAATAAAGATGGAGCACATGCCCCAAGTACTTCTGGAAATGCTGAAGACAAGTATCCTTCAGCTCCTGAACAAATACTAGGAGCATCTGCTGCATGCTCGTTAACAGACGTTGGACGCCAGAATGCGCATGCTCCGCCGCAACAGAACGGACTTGTCGGAACAGCTGATGCTATGCCCGGATATTCCCTGTCGTCGCTGTTTCGAAGTATCTGGTCAGACCCATGCCTGGAGTTTGCATTCAGGACTCTTACAGGTGATATCCCTGTCCTTGACAACAACCTAGCCGTTGCAAACTACTTCCTTCCACCACAGGACTCGAACAAAGGGACCGTGCCGCCCAATTGTCCGTCTTCCACTTATGATGGCGCTAGGAAGAACCATGGCCAAGTCGACCGTGTCAGGCTGCCAATGCCAATGCCAAAGCCATCAGATAAGCTCTACAGCAGTGGCTGGTTCCCTCCCCAGTGAACTCCATCTGGGAAATAAGCAACAACTGCCCAAAGTGCAAATAAGAAGGAATCCTTAGTTCAGGTCTTACATAAGCCTCGTAGCGCTCATCGTTAGGGTACCTCGACAAGGATGCATGTTTTAATAAAGACTGTGTCTTGTTGTAACCGCAGTAGATGATCCATCGCTAATATTACCCATCATATGCTAGACTTGAGAGAACTTTTGAATTTGTCTAGTAAGTTGACTCAGTAGTAACTCTTTTGCTTTGCGGTTAGCGGATAGATGTGCCGACAGTACAGAGAAAACCCCCTGATTTTCATGGCTGGGGTTTTCACTCTTGTCTGCGAAAAGCCCCTTTCAGCTTAACCATGAATGCTTGTAAGACATTTATGTTAACTGGACTAAGTTATGGGTGGATTTGGGCTTCTGTGATTAGTGTCCTTGTGCATGATGCGGTGGTAACAAATGTTGTTGTGATGTACCACTCTTCCATTGATTCTTGGAGTACTTTAGGTTAGGGTGGCTGGCAGTGGCATCTCATCTTGTGTTGTGTTGTGTTTCTCAGTTTGGTCTGGCATGTACACTGTGTGGTTGGGTAATAATAATTGGTGGTGCCTCCTTCCTGCAACAGTTGTTGGGAAGTTGATGCATTGGATGCCATGGAAGTACAGGTCACTGGTCTAATCCTATGTGCACTGTGGTCCTTGAACTACTCCCACACAAGTAATCAGATAGCTAAAGTGTTTGCTGCTGTGAGAGGTCCACACACCACACTGCACTGCACACTAACCTGCATTGTGAGGCTACCAAGTCAAAGTTTACATTGCAAATTGTATTTGATGTGCTGAAAATCTTTCATTGGGCATGATCTTGTAATGATGCAGAACTGTCTGCTGGCACATTGTCATCAGCACAGGCACCCTGTCTGCTTAAAAGCTCATTTGTGGAGTAGATGGTGCAAACAAAGCTGCCGAGGCTTCCCAATGGAGTATGTGTAGGGTTAAAATGAGTCCATGATTGCTAGCTAGCTGCTCACCCAAGTTGTAGCTGCCATAATAAGGCTAGAGATCCTGCCAGTTACTATATGATCACAATATCTCGTGCCATCATCTCATGATAGGACGCAGCTTTTTAACAGAATAATGCGCTAATCAACAGCACTAAGCAGGCTCACACTCACACATCCTCTTTCTCAACAAGCATATTCTCTGCATATTAGTATATGGTAGTACGTGTCTACAAGGCTACAAGGTGCATTCCCGAATCCAGAAGATTTTTCTGCTAGCAACTGGGCATTCCCTTTCTTTGTTCCTTGCTTGTCGAGATTTCGTCGTAAATTTCTTATTGTTTTCCTTGTTGGTAAGAAAATGTTTCCCTGACTTTCAAGTAACACCGATGATGGAGCATTTATTGACATTTTTGTTTGGTGAAAGACCTATTTTTCTTCACTTGTGGAACTGCTCGTTTACAGTGTCCCCGATTCACAGCATTGAGGCCAGAAAATGTGCCGATTTATCACCACCAGGCACCAGCAGAGATCCAGGAAAGCCGGCTCCTATAACTCTTGTCAAAAAAATAATAATTTGCGGGAAAACATCCGATCTTGTCAAAATTAACCTTTAGAAAACCTCTTGTGGAAGTTCATGCGGGCAATAGGAAAAAGATTCTTGTTCAAATGCTTATATAACAAGATAAAACCTGAGGAACCTAATCAACATTTTCTTGCATCGCTTGGAGAAATATTCGGCGTTATTGCTCAAGGCTTGCTTAGTGTCCGTCTACCCATATTATCAACTCAGTTTCTTCTTCGTGAAAAGAATAAACTTGATTGCAAAAGAATATGTATTGCGGTTTGGACGTCGGGTTCCGGCGCAGGTAGAGGCTTAGCTTTCATGAGAGCGACTCGAGACCTGTGAATGAGTGCATGCAGTCGCAGCGCTAAAGGCTAAAGCTGCTGCTGCTGGCCGTAAGCAGAGGAGAGAAAAGAAACCAACACCTACTACTACTGTATCGTTCGTTGATAAGGCCGACACATGTTTGGTGTTTCCCAGCCCAGTCAGTCCATTACCAAAACGAATTAAGAAACGGTCGCCGACTGTCGTTCATGGATAACCTATTGGAAGTTGGAACCATTTCTTCAGAGGTTGTCCTTACATACTGTGTTCGAGAAACATTACTTTCTACTCCCTCCGAGCGATCACATGCAGTGCAGCCCTCCTGCATGGTTCGAAAAAAGAAATACTTCTTCCGTTTCTAAATAAAAGTCTTTCTAGAGATTTCAATATGGGCTACACACAAGAGGGCGTGAGAGGTTTGTAACGAGAAAGCATCATATAATTAGGTGTTAACCGCTCTTCGTTTCTCCGTTCTTGCTAATTCGCTTTTTCGTGCATTCGTGTGCAGCACGCTCCGCTTATATAAAAGAAGAAGAAGAAGAAGGAAGCATATATCGATTCATACACCGAGTCTATTCAGTGGCTTTGCGACTGCAGTCGCTGTTTCAGAAGCTGGAGTACACGCTTCTCCCTCTATATATCCTTGATGAAAGAAAAGAAAACCATGAGGTGCGCATCATTTTCTCTGAATTTTCTCCTGTGCTTTGCGTGCTCGCCGGGCAAGCCTACCGTGGCAACGCCGGCCCAACTTTTGTTTTCCAGGCTGACCACCGCACCGCGCACACCCGTGTCAGGCTTACGCCTCATCCTGCCATGCACTGACCACTGCAGCACCGGCAGCAGCGCACTGACTGACCACTGCAGCCGGGCCGGCCGGCCGGTTGGTTGCTGCACGCGGCCGCACTGCACATATGATTGTATACATCTACTAATACCGACCAGCAGCAGCAGGCTGACAGAAACCAAGACTAGCCACGTCCTTGTCAGCCGATCGACGATCGGTGGATGCATCGCATGGTCATACGTCTCGTCGACCGGCCGTCGACGCGCCACCAAACCGGTTCGTTCGCTCGTTCATGATCACACCACGGGCTGGGTTTTGGATCGGTCTGCCCTGCTAGCTGTTGCCTTGATGAGTGAGGCGCAAGGCTCCAACCGCAAAAGGCATGCATGCAGACGCAGTGCAGGTGGTGACACAACGAAGATGCAACCAAAAAGTTTGGACAATCGAGGAGCTCGTGGCAAAAAAAAAATTAGGCATGAACAGTGCGACTTTCAAAAGTTTTTTAGACATCCGAAATTTTTGTTTTTTGCCACGAGCTACTCGAATGTCCAGACTTTACAAAATTTTGCACGCAGTTCACGCACAGGAGCATCTTTCTCCACAAAGAAATTTGGAATTTTCCGGACTCTAATTTCAATTTTAAATCGACGTACTATTCACCGGGCTCATCGGAGCCCGGGCTCCAGGTCGAATTATTGCATGCTTGCTTGTTATTACAGGAGAAAAACACGTACTACTATATTGATAAGTGGGACAAAGCCTACAACCACAATGCTGTAAAAAGCTACTGCACTGCCTAGTAGTGGTAGTGGTAGTGGTAGTGGATGGATCGGCCAGTACGTGAGAAAATGTGTGTACTTATTATCATTATTAGTTGTGCCTTTAACCTTTTCTTTCTTTGTTTGGATAGGTAGAAAAAAGACAACCTAACTTGGAATTCAAGCCTTTGGTCGTCGATCGATCCACCCAGCCAGCAGGCAGCGGGTCAGGTACGTCGTCCTGTCGGTGACCGCTTCTTCTAGGTAGGCGGAGGATCGGCTCACTGGCATTGGCCATTGGCTACTCGTTTCTCCATTCAACGGAATAAATTATACTAGTACTGTACTACGGTGTTTATATTCAGTTTCAGGTTCATTTGTAGTACTGCCCAACTACTACTTCGGCCTCCGCTGTATTGTTCAGACAAGTAATCCTGCGTTTCTATCTTCAGATTATCTCTGCACTTCAGAAGCTTGATTAGGATAAGGGGGGCTGATCTTGCCGACTTGCCCCACTTGCCGCCACAGTACTACCACTGTAGTATCTGAGATGTTTTGCTGTTCAGATGCATGGATGGATGCCATTGAAATCAATCAATTCACTGCCGTGGTCCGTTGCAGTTGCAGGGAGCATGAATGCAAAGTAGTACGTAGTGGGAGTAGTCTCATGAACTGGGAGGGAGGGAGAGATAGGTTGGCCCATGAATGAATGAATCGCCGACGCTGGACAGTTGTTACCACCCTCGATCGTATCGTATATACGGCAACAACACATGCACGCACGATACAAATAGAGCAAAGCTGCTGTCCAAATGCCAGAGACAATGTACCTGTACTAGAAATCACATGATCTACCTAAATTGGTACAGACGGCCGTGGACGGACAGGGCTGTCACGTGCTGCTGCTGCTACTGTTTTTTTCTTTTCTTTTTTGACGAACAGTAGCCAGCGCTACGTTTCATTAATTAAGGACAACTGGCAGAGACCAGGAAATTACAGAGATTACATAGACAAGATGATCAAAGAAGGAACAACAGAAGAAGAAGAAGCAAAGGTTGACAAACTAAGACTCAACGATACAATCTACTCCCTCTGTAAACTAATATAAGAGCGTTTAGATCACTACTTTAGTGATCTAAACGCTCTTATATTAGTTTACGGAGGGAGTACTTGGGAGGGCCTTCGACTTCCTTGGTCAACCAACCAACGAGAGGCACAATGCACGAGAAGCACCGCCATTGTTGACGAAAAGCTCCAATCTGCCGAGACCAAACCATGACACCTCAAGGCTACCGGTGCAGCCGAAGAGCAACGTGTAGCCGAGTTCACACATGGACGAAGAGCCACACGCCGCCGAGGCTACAACATGGCAGCGGTGCCGCCGGCTACATCGAAAGGCATCACGGAGCCGAGTCCACACCCGGAAAGCTTCATAGGCCCGCACACTCGCCATTAGCCGGCTTCGAAAGGGATTCTCCACCCCTCCTTAGAAGCTCGCACACTGAGACCACGCCACCAACCTCGTCGGGAGACAACACCAACACCACAGGAGAAGAAGGAAGCACACCCCGCACCACCATCACATCCATTGCTCCCCACAGCCGGATTTTGCCTCTAAGACAATGACCTCATGAGGGAACATGACACGAAGTGCCGCCATTGTCCGATTCAGTAAGACCCAGATCAAGGGTTTCCCCCAAACCTTAGGAAGGGGAGGCGGAATTGCTCCTCGCGACACCTTCAGCAAGGTAGCGCCGCCCATGGGCGTCGCCGTCGACAGCAGCTCCGAGCAGAGTTGAAGCGCGAGCTTTAGCCAGCAGCTTCACCTCCCCCAACCTGATTTTTTTATGATTTTACTATTCATCACGAGCTCAAATGAGCTCATGAGCAGAATAAGATTCTCCTTGAGTTCCACCCCTATCAGAATTCTCATTTGGGTTAACTTCTCCAACATAACAACTTCTCAGCAAAATTCCACTCTACCGCTTGGCCTGCTCCACATCGTCGCCTTCCTTCTTGCCTCGGCCGGTCACCACGCACCTTCGTGGGCACCCTGTAGCCCCGCCTGTCCCATGCCCCACTTCGATTCGATTGCCGCATGTCGTCGCCGTTTAAATCGATGCATCGTTGATGATAAGGGACCCCGAGGAGCCTCATTTCGTCCGAAACGAGCCCACACGACCATCCCGAGCGTTGGCTTCCCACGCCTCCTCGAGGTCCATGTCGCAGCGACCACCGCTAAAGTATCACGATGTGCGGCATCGGTGCGGGGCACTTGGGCGACAAAGATCCGATATTCAGACACACAAGAAAAGTGGTGGCTTGGCACATTCACCACCACGGAGCAGGCGGCCCACACGTATGGCATGGCGACAGTGTGGTACTACGACAGTTGGGCGAGGATTAACTTTCCTCTGAAGGAAATATGCCCTAGAGGCAATAATAAATTTGTTATTTATATTTCCTTATATCATGATAAATGTTTATTATCCATGCTAGAATTGTATTAACCGGAAACTTAGTTCATGTGTGGATACATAAACAAACAGAGTGTTCCTAGTATGCCTCTACTTGACTAGCTCGTTAATCAAAGATGGTTAAGTTTCCTAGCCATGGACATGTGTTGTCATTTGATGAACGGGATCACATCATTAGAGAATGATGTGATGGACAAGACCCATCCGTTAGCTTAGCGCTATGATCGTTTAGTTTATTGCTATTGATTTCTTCATGACTTATACATGTTCCTATGACTATGAGATTATGCAACTCCCGAATACAGGAGGAACACTTAATGTGCTATCAAACGTCACAACGTAACTGGGTGATTATAAATATACTCTACAGGTGTCTCCGATGGTGTTTGTTGAGTTGGCATAGATCGAGATTAGGATTTGTCACTCTGTGTATCGGAGAGGTATCTCTGGGCCCTCTCGGTAATGCACATCACTATAAGCCTTGCAAGCAATGTGACTAATGAGTTAGTTATGGGATGATGCATTATGGAACGAGTAAAGAGACTTACCGGTAACGAGATTGAACTAGGTATGAGAATACTGACGATCGAATCTCGGGCAAGTAACATACCGATGACAAAGGGAACAATGTATGTTGTTATGCGGTTTGACTGATTAAGGTCTTCGTAGAATATGTAGGAGCCAATATGAGCATCCGGGTTCCGCTATTGGTTATTGACCGGAGATATGTCTCGGTCATGTCTACATAGTTCTCGAACCCGTAGGGTCCGCACGCTTAACATTCAATGACGATTTGTATTATGAGTTATGTGATTTGATGACCGAAGATTGTTCGGAGTCCTGGATGAGATCACGGACATGACGAAGAGTCTCGAAATGGTCGAGACACAAAGATTGATATATTGGACGATGTTATTCGGACACCGGATGAGTTCCGAGAGGTACCGGATAATTATCGGAGTGCCGGAGGGTTATCGGAACCCCCTGGGGGAACTAATGGGCCTTGATGGGACTTAGTGGGAAGAGAGGAAGGGCCACAAGGGGTTGGCCGCGCCCCCTGGGTCCGAATTGGACTAGGGGAAGGGGGCGGCGCCCCCTTTCCTTCCCTTCCCCCTCTTCCTTCCTTCTTCCCCCCTTCCTCCAGGTGGAATCCTACTAGAACTTGGAGTCCTAGTAGGACTCCCTTCTCCTGACGCGCCCTACAGGCGCCGGCCAGCCTCCCCCTCCCCTCCTTTATATATGGGGGCAGGGGGCACCCTAGAACACACAAGTTTCTCTTAGCCGTGTGCGGTGCCCCCCTCCACAGTTACACACCTCGGTCATATCGTCGTAGTGCTTAGGCGAAGCCCTGCGCCGGTAACTTCATCATCACCGTCACCACGCCGTCATGCTGACGGAACTCTCCCTCGGCCTCAACTGGATCAAGAGCTTGAGGGACATCATCGAGATGAACGTGTGCTGAACGCGGAGGTGCCGTACGTTCGGTACTTGAATCAGTTGGATCACGAAGACGTCCGACTACATCAACCGCGTTACTTAACACTTCCGCTTTTGGTCTACGAGGGTACGTGGACACACTCTCCCCGCTCGTTGCTATGCATCTCCTAGATAGATCTTGCGTGATCGTAGGTAAATTTTTTGAAATACTGCGTTCACCAACAGTGGCATCCGAGCCAGGTCTATGCGTAGATGTTATATGCACGAGTAGAACACAAAGAGTTGTGGGCGATAATAGTCATACCGCTTACCAGCAACGTCTTACTTTGATTCGGCGGTATTGTTGGATGAAGCGGCCCAGACCGACATTACATGACCGCGTTCATGAGACTGGTTCTATGGACGTGCTTCGCACACAGGTGGCTAGTGGGTGTCTCTTTCTCCAACTTTAGTTGAATCGAGTTTGACTACGCCCGGTCCTTGTTGAAGGTTAAAACAGCACACTTGACGAAAAATCATTGTGGTTTTGATGCGTAGGTAAGAACGGTTCTTGCTAGAAGCCCGTAGCAGCCACGTAAAACTTGCAACAACAAATTAGAGGATGACTAACTTGTTTTTGCAGGGTTTGCTGTGATGTGATATGGTCAAGACGTGATGATATATAAATTGTTGTATGAGATGATCATGTTTTGTAAAAGTTATCGACAACTGGCAGGAGCCTTATGGTTGTCGCTTTATTGTATGAAATGCAATCGTCATGTAATTGCTTTACTTTATCACTAAGCGGTAGCGATAGTCGTAGAAGCAATAGTTGGCGAGACGACAACGATGCTTCGATAGAGATCAAGGTGTCAAGCCGGTGACGATGGTGATCATGACAGTGCTTTGGAGATGGAGATCAAAGGCACAAGATGATGATGGCCATATCATATCACTTTTTTGATTGCATGTGATGTTTATCCTTTATGCATCTTATTTTGCTTAATACGGCGGTAGCATTATAAGATGACCTCTCACTAAATTTCAAGGTACAAGTGTTCTCCTTGAGTATGCACCGTTGCTACAGTTCGTCATTGACATAGTTCTTCAATCACTGCCACCAAGCTACAAAAGCTCCGTGATGAACTATAATATGCAAGAGATGGACAAGACAATTCCCGAGCTCTTCGCGATGCTAAAGGCTGCGGAGGTAGAAATCAAGAAGGAGCATCAAGTGTTGATGGTTAACAAGACCACTAGTTTCAAGAAAAAGGGCAAAGGGAAGAAGGGGAACTTCAAGAAGAACGGCAAGCAAGTTGCTGCTCAAGTGAAGAAACCCAAGTCCGGACCTAAGCCCGAGACTGAGTGCTTCTACTGCAAAGGGACTGATCACTGGAAACGGAACTGCCCCAAGTATTTGGCGGATAAGAAGGATGGCCAAGTGAAAGGTATATTCGATATACATGTTATTGATGTGTACCTTACTAATGCTCGTAGTAGTGCCTGGGTATTTGATATTGTTTCTGTTACTCATATTTGCAACTCGAAACATGGGCTACGGATTAAGCGAAGATTGGCTAAGGGCAAGGTGACGATGCACGTGGGAAATGGTTCCAAAGTGGATGTGATCGCCGTCGGCACGCTACCTCAACATCTACCGCCGGGATTAGTTTTAGACCTGAATAATAGTTATTTGGTGCCAGCGTTAAGCATGAACATTATATCTGGATCTTGTTTGATGCGAGACGGTCACTCATTTAAATAAGAGAATAATGGTTGTTCTCTTTATATGAGTAATATCTTTTATGGTCATGCACCCTTGATGAGTGGTCTATTTTTGTTGAATCTCGATAGTAGTGACACACATATTCATAGTATTGAAGCCAAAAGATATAATTTTAATAATAATAGTGCAACTTATTTGTGGCACTGCCGTTTAGGTCATATTGGTGTAAAGCGCATGAAGAAACTCCATGCTGATGGGCTTTTGGAATCACTTGATTATGAATCACTTGATGCTTGCGAACCATGCCTCATGGGCAAGATGACTAAGACTTCGTTCTCCGGAACAATGGAGCGAGCAACAGACTTGTTGGAAATAATACATACTGATGTATGCAGTCTGATGAGTGTTGAGGCTCACGGCGGGTATCGTTATTTTCTGACCTTCACAGATGATTTGAGCAGATATGGGTATATCTACTTGATGAAACATAAGTCTGAAAACATTTGAAAAAGTTCAAAGAATTTCAGAGTGAAGTGGAAAATCATCGTAACAAGAAAATAAAGTTTCTACGATCTGATCGTGGAGGTGAATATTTGAGTTACGAGTTTGGTCTTCATTTGAAACAATGCGGAATAGTTTCGCAACTCGCGCCACCCGGAACACCACAGCGTAATGGTGTGTCCGAACATCGTAACCACACTTTATTATATGGTGCGATCTATGATGTCTCTTACCGATTTACCGCTATCGTTTTGGGGTTATGCTTTAGAGGCGGCTGCAATCACGTTAAATAGGGCACCATCTAAATCCGTTGAGACGACACCATATGAACTTTGGTTTGGCAAGAAACCCAAGTTATCGTTTCTTAAAGTTTGGGGCTGCGATGCTTATGTGAAAAAACTTCAACCTGATAAGCTCGAACCCAAATCAGAGAAATGTGTCTTCATAGGATACCCAAAGGAGACTGTTGGGTACACCTTCTATCACGGATCCGAAGGCAAGATATTCGTTGCTAAGAATGGATCCTTTCTAGAGAAGGAGTTTCTCTCGAAAGAAGTGAGTGGGAGGAAAGTAGAACTTGATGAGGTAATTGTACCTGCTCCCGAATTGGAAAGTAGTTCATCACAGAAATCAGTTCCAGTGATTCCTACACCAATTTGTGAGGAAGCTAATGATAATGATCATGAAACTTTAGATCAAGTTACTACGGAACCTCGTAGGACAACCAGAGTAAGATCCGCACCAGAGTGGTACGGTAATCCTATTCTGGAGGTCATGTTACTTGACCATGACGAACCTACGAACTATGAGGAAGCGGTGATGATCCCAGATTCCGCGAAATGGCTTGAGGCCATGAAATCTGAAATGGGATCCATGTATGAGAACAAAGTGTGGACTTTGGTTGACTTGCCTGATGATCGGCAAGCCATAGAGAATAAATGGATCTTCAAGAAGAAGACTGACGCTGACGGTAATATTACTGTCTACAAAGCTCGACTTGTTGCGAAAGGTTTTCGACAAGTTCAATGAGTTGACTACGATGAGACCTTCTCACCCATAGCGATGCTTAAGTCTGTCCGAATCATGTTAGCAATTGCCGCATTTTATGATCATGAAATTTGGTAAATGGATGTCAAAACTGCATTCCTTAATGGATATCTTAAAGAAGAGTTGTATATGATGCAACCAGAAGGTTTTGTCGATCCAAAAGGTGCTAACAAAGTGTGCAAGCTCCAGCGATCCATTTATGGACTGGTGCAAGCCTCTCGGAGTTGGAATATACGCTTTGATAGTGTGATCAAAGCATGTGGCTTTACACAGACTTTTGGAGAAGCCTGTATTTACAAGAAAGTGAGTGGGAGCTCTATAGCATTTTTGATATTATATGTGGATGACATATTGTTGATCGGAAATGATACGGAATTTCAGGATAGCTTAAAAGGATACTTGCATATGAATTTTTCAATGAAAGACCTCGGTGAAGCTACTTATATATTGGGCATCAAAGATCTATAGAGATAGATCAAGACGCTTAATTGGACTTTCACAAAGCATATACCTTGATACAGTTTTGAAGAAGTTCAAAATGGATCAAGCAAAGAAAGGGTTCTTGCCTGTGTTACAAGGTGTGAAGTTGAGTCAGACTCAATGCCCGACCACTGTAGAAGATAGAGAGAAAATGAAAGTCGTTCCCTATTTTTCAGCCATAGGTTCTATCATGTATGCAATGCTGTGTACCAGACCTGATGTGTGCCTTGCTATTAGTTTAGCAGGGAGGTACCAAAGTAATCCAGGAGTGGATCACTGGACAGCGGTCAAGAACATCCTGAAATACCTGAAAAGGACTAAGGATATGTTTCTCGTTTATGGAGGTGACAAAGAGCTCGTCGTAAATGGTTATGTTGATGCAAGCTTTGACACTGATCCGGATGATTCTAAGTCACAAACCGGATACGTATTTATATTGAATGGTGGAGCTGTCAGTTGGTGTAGTTCCAAGCAAAGCGTCGTGGCGGGATCTACGTGTGAAGCGGAATACATAGCTGCTTTGAAAGCAGCAAATGAAGGAGTCTGGATGAAGGGGTTCATATCCGATCTAGGTGTCATACCTAGTGCATCGGGTCCAATGAAAATCTTTTGTGACAATACTGGAGCAATAGTCTTGGCGAAGGAATCCAAATTTCACAAGAGAACCAAACACATCAAGATACGCTTCAATTCCATCCGTGATCAAGTCAAGGAGGGAGACATAGAAATTTGCAAAATACATACGAATCTGAATATTGCAGACCCGTTGACTAAGCCTCTCTCACGAGCAAAACATGATCAGCACCAAGACTCCATGGGTGTTATAATCATTACTATATAATCTAGATTATTAACTCTAGTGCAAGTGGGAGACTGAAGGAAATATACCCTAGAGGCAATAATAAAGTTGTTATTTATATTTCCTTATATCATGATAAATGTTTATTATTCATGCTAGAATTGTATTAACCGGAAACTTAGTACATGTGTGGATACATAAACAAACAGAGTGTCCCTAGTATGCCTCTACTTGACTAGCTCGTATATCAAAGATGGTTAAGTTTCCTAGCCATGGACATGTGTTGTCATTTGATGAACGGGATCACATCATTAGAGAATGATGTGATGGACAAGACCCATCCGTTAGCTTAGCACTATGATCGTTTAGTTTATTACTATTGCTTTCTTCATGACTTATACATGTTCCTATTACCATGAGATTATGCAACTCCCGAATACCGGAGGAACACTTAATGTGCTATCAAACGTCACAACATAACTGGGTGATTATAAAGATGCTCTACAGGTGTCTCTGATGGTGTTTGTTGAGTTGGCATAGATCGAGATTAGGATTTGTCACTCCGTGTATCGGAGAGGTATCTCTGGGCCCTCTCGGTAATGCATATCACTATAAGCCTTGCAAGCAATGTGACTAATGAGTTAGTTACGGGATGATGCATTACGGAACAAGTAAAGAGACTTGCCGGTAACGAGATTGAACTAGGTATGAGGATACCGACGATCGAATCTCGGGCAAGTAACATACCGATGACCAAGGGAACAACGCATGTTGTTATGCGGTTTGACCGATAAAGATCTTCGTAGAATATGTAGGAGCCAATATGAGCATCCAGGTTCCGCTATTGGTTATTGACCGGAGAAATGTCTCGGTCATGTCTACATATTTCTCGAACCCATAGGGTCCGCACGCTTAACGTTCGATGACGATTTGTATTATGAGTTATGTGATTTGATGACTGAAGATTGTTCGGAGTCCTGGATGAGATCACGGACATGACGAGGAGTCTCGAAATGGTCAAGACATAAAGATTGATATATTGGACGATGTTATTCGGACACCGGATGAGTTCCGAGAGGTACTGGATAATTATCGGAGTGCCGGAGGGTTATCGGAACCTGAAAGTACATGTAGTCCCCATGTGTGGTTTTGGTAATTAGTTAATGACAATCCTTATGGACTAACGTTTGCATTGAGATATACATTTGAAGATTAGTCCCATTGGAAATGATTGAAGAATAATGGAAGACAACTCCTTTGAAGCAACAATTACATCGAGATGATCAAAATGGAGTTCATTGGAGTATCTTAAGGGTTGCCATGCTTAGAGCTATGGTTTGAGCCATAATGGATCAAGATCTTAAAAGGATGATTTGAATGATGAATTCTAGGAGTGGCTCAAAGATATGATCATAATGGACTCATGTGTTGAGTCATGATTGAGCAAGCTATTCAAGTGAAGAATTCAATATACCCTTCATGACGTCAAGATTAAACATGGAGTAGAGATATCGGTTGACCAAGTTGAAGCTCGGAGATTGAACTCTAAATGGTCAACACACGAGCGCAAATGATGCACCACATAAGATCTTGTGGTATGATAAGAAATTATTAATTGCACTCTGTGTACTAACCCATATTATGTGTTGTCTATGTTTTTGAGGGTTAGGTGATTCTCATGGGCTCGCATCGAGAGAGAGATTTCAAGTGTCTATGAGAGGATGACATCAAGTGTTGGTGATCATGGTTGATAAGGGCAAGTTCAAGATAACCATCCCGAGGGATACATGCTTGAAGCTTGTTGATGATCACATGATGGACAAGTGAAGATGAATACAAAGCAAAGCCTCCCATATTGTGTATGGGGGAGCTACTTGAAGACTTCACCAATGTCTTGCCTTCAACTTGAGCCAAGAAGAAACATCAACATCAAGCTCAAGTGAAAGGCTTGAGTCAAAGGTATTAGTTCCTTTGGCATTAGTGTTGTGGAGAGATGACCACCAAAGAAAAATATACACTCAAGAACGGATTCTCGATAGCTATGTAGTATAGCTCTTTTATGTTTCTTGAGTTATAGGGATCCCGCACTATTAAGAGGGGATCAAAGGGGTTAGTGATAGATTTGCTCAAGTCAACATCTTCTATTTCTACTTCCTCACATCATATTTCAACATAGGCATATTTCACTCCTATCCAATACAAATACAATATGCCTATACATCTACCAAAGTAAATCCATAGCCAAATACGTTCCCCAAAGTATATGATCTTACCTTTCCATAATTTGCACCCTCCTTTTTGGTTTATCTTGAGTGGTTCTCTATGTGAGGACCTGGAGCTTTTCCATAGCTTCAAAACGAGCCCAAGATCTTCAAAATCGGAGTCCGGATGTGAAAGTTATGCATGTTTTACTTTTGGGGCGGCTGCAGTTTTTGTGTTGGCCGGATGTTTGGGCTTTTCCCCGGATGTCCGGCCACTGCTATCCAGAGGGCGTCTGATTTATGTGAAATTGTTGGATGTCCGGCCCCTGGCCCGGATGTCCGGCCGTAGATGTCCAGAAAGCTTACCGAAATGTTGTTTGTATACGCCGGATGTCCGGCACTTGGCCGGATGTCCGAGGCCCCAAGTTTGGCCAGATGTCCGGGCTTCGGCCAGATGTCCGGGCCCTGTAATGTATTTTTCACATACGTGTGTGTGATTCTCAGCCGCCGGATGTCCGGCCATTGCCCGGATGTCTGGCCCGGCGCTGCCACTTACACTAAAACGGCTAGTTTTCTTGGCACACTATATATACCCCTCTACCCATCCGGTAGAGGGTTGATCACTCCATCCAAATCGCCCCAAGAACACTAGTGGCTCCCTCTCACTTCTCCTACACCAAATCTTAGATCCCGGAGAGATTCGTGAGAGTTCTTGAGAGTTTTTCCAATCAAGTGATAGATCCACTCTCTCTCCCTCTCTTGACCAAAGGAATTCGTGATTTAAGCAAGTTTTGAGCATTTCCCCTTTGTTCTTGTTACTCTTGGAGGTTGGAGACTCCTAGGCGGTAGGAGTGCTCCGGTGAGGAATCAACTTGTGATTTGTCCCCCGGAAAGTTTGTGAAGGTTTGGAGGCCGCCTCAAGGTCTACCACTAGTGGTTGAGAATCGCCTTCGTGGTGATATCTCAAGGAGAATAGGGTGAGCTTTCGTGGCGTTGGTGTGCCTTCGTGGTAACATCCACCTCTCTAACGGTGACTAGCTTTCCTTCAAGGAAGTGAACATCGGGATACATCCTCGTCTTTGTGACTTTGGTTATCCCTAACCCTAACTCCTTACTTGTGGTTTACTTGGTCACTTGACCGTGCATTCACTATATCTTGTTGTCCTCATTATATTGTGTTGGCCATTCCCTTGAAGAGATTATTTAGGCCTACACTTTATATTCGCAATTCATGCTTTCTACTATTGTTCTATCTTATGCTTAGTGTGAATTGCTAGCTTGTAACATTCATTTTCATATCTTATGACATAACTTGTGTAAGCTTGTAGTGCTTAGCTGAGTTTGCTTGTATCATTCAATTCCATATATTGTGATACAATTTGTGTAAGCTTGTATTGCTTACTTGTGGTTGTGTGTATTATTCATTTCCATATCTCGTGATATACATTGAGTAAGTTTGTGTGACTTACTTGTGCTTACTCATATCCTCGTTGTTCTCATCTTGTTTATCCTAAGTTGTTGGTGCACTTAGTGAGCCTAGTATATTTAGGATTTGTGCTTGAAAAATATCTGCTTAGTTTATTTCCGCGTTAGGATATAGCCAAATCCGTAAAAGATTCTAAAAACGCCTATTCACCCCCCCTCTAGGCAACATCGTGGTCCTTTCACCCCAGGGGAACTAATGGGCCTTGATGGGCCTTAGTGGGAAGAGAGGAAGGGCCACAAGGGGCTGGCCGCGCCCCCCCCCCCTTGGGTCCGAATTGGACTAGGGGAAGGGGGCGGCGCCCCCCTTTCCTTTCCTTCCCCCTCTTCCTTCCTTCTTCCCCCCTTCCTCCAGGTGGAATCCTACTAGGACTTGGAGTCCTAGTAGGACTCCTTTCTCCTGGCGCACCCTACAGGGGCCGGCCGGCCTCCCCCTCCCCTCCTTTATATACGGGGTAGGGGCACCCTAGAACACACAAGTTTCTCTTAACCGTGTGCGGTGCCCCCCTCCACAGCTACACACCTCGGTCATATTGTCGTAGTGCTTAGGCGAAGGCTGCGCCGGTAACTTCAGCATCACCGTCACCATGTCGTCATGCTGACGGAACTCTCCCTCGGCCTCAACTGGATCAAGAGGTCGAGGGACGTCATCGAGCTGAACGTGTGCTGAACGCGGAGGTGCCGTACGTTCGGTACTTGGATCAGTTGGATCGCGAAGACATTCGACTACATCAACCGCGTTACTTAACGCTTCCGCTTTCGGTCTACGAGGGTACATGGACACACTCTCCCTGCTCGTTGCTATGCATCTCCTAGATAGATCTTGCGTGATCGTAGGTAAAAATTTTGAAATACTGCATTCACCAACATCCCCTTGGCAGTCGTGCGCCCCAAACTTCGTCGAGCCTCCTCCTATTAGAATGGTCTCCCGCGCTGAGGAAAAGGAGAACCGCATGGCCATGGGCCAGCTCGAGGCCGAGTGCATCAACAAGGCCTATATGGCTGACCACATTGTGAAGAACCCACAACTCATCACCGAGAACTTAGCATGGTTCGAGTGCAAGGATGATGACCTGAATTGGAACAGATCTCCGACGAGGAGGAGGTGAGGCCGACCCCTTCAGTATGGGGTGATCCCTATCTCCTCTGACTCAGATGACTTTGACGCGTTCTGCATCTGTCATGGTGATGACAAGTAGTTTAAATTTATTCATTTATGCTATCCAGTGATACCACCTACTTATGCTATATATGGTTGCTACCTTTCTTTAATTATGCATAATCGAGTAGTTTAAATTTGTATTTGAAATAAATCTTTGTTCATTTTTTTAATGAGATAGCTTTTAGGAGTTCGGCTAGGAACCTCTTCTTTTAACTCCTCAAGTTTAAGGTGGCTTTTGAATGGCTAAATTTTTGGGATTCAATTAAAGATGCCCTTACACATGTAATACACAGATGAGCTGAATAAAGATCAGCAAGAAATATGCAAATTTGGGTTAGTGATTAAATCCGCATCTGGTATTATGGCACAAAAAAGACACTCCCTTCGGATGGGAATATAAGCCGGGCATGGGTTTCTAGGTCTTTAGTTTGACAAAGGAATCAGTATGTCATAAAACTACATGGTACTACCTCCGATCCAATACATATAAGATGTATCCGTTTCAGCTACAAGTAATACGGGGCCGAGGCCGAGGGAGTAAGAAAATTCGTCCAACAATGATTGTAGAGAGACATGTTTTTGTGGCAAGTAACGTGCTCCGTATTTTGCTAGTCAAATGCAGTAGATAACCAAAAAAAATACTTGTATTCCTATATATAGAGGGAGTAAAATTATCAGCCAAGTATAGTAGATTGATTATTCGCCGTAAACATCCAAATGGCGTGGTCGCCATGGCATGTGTAGCTTCGTCCCCCCTTCCCCTGTAGTACGTTCGCAACCTGCTCCGATCCAAAAGCCAGGGAGGAGACACCTGCAGCGCACCGCGCGGCGCCGCGGTATATAACCTCACCTCGCGCGGCGGCACACGCACCGGCACCACCACCTACGCGGCCCACGCCCACGCACGCACCGGCGAACAGTCCGAGCTGGCTCTTTTGGCCTGGCCATAGGCACAGCGGATCATTACCCAATCACGGATCTCTAGCCTCGCCTCGCCACCGCCCGCTGCTCCGCTCTCCTCTGCCTGCTCATAATCTCCCTCGCGTCGCCACCGTCCGCCGCTTCTTGCGTGCTGCCGCCGCGGCGAGGAGGAGGAGATGAAGGAGATGATGGTGGGGTCGGTGGCGCCGGTGGGCCCGGTCGGGAGGTGGGGCGCGGCGCCGCCGCAGGAGCTGCTGGAGCGGATGAAGGACTACGGCCAAGAGGGCGCCTTCGCGCTCTGGGACGAGCTCTCGCCCGAGGACCGCGACCTCCTCGTCCGGGACATCGAGGTGAGACATACAGGCCCCAATGCGCTGCTCCTGTTGGTCCTCTCCCGGCGGGATTTCATGGCCGGATTTGGCTTTCTTGCGCTGGGATTTCTGTTTCCTCGCGCAGGGAGTGTCGGCGGAGGTTTTTTCGGCATAACAAGTTACTTTCTGCACCGGGATTGTTAATTATGAAAGAAAGATTTCGGTTTTGTGTTGGAATTATGCTTGTCGATTTGGTTGTGGGCTGGAATTCTGCACGTGGAGCTGGATTTATTTGATTTCGAGTAGAAAGTGCTGCTGAGATTTGTGGGGTAGAAGATGAGGATTTGAGCAGCAATGTAAATCTCCATCGGTTGCAGATGCTGCACATTTCGATTGTGGTGTTGCCCGACCTCAATCGAAATTTGCAGCATCTGTTTGCCATTTTGACAGCGACTGAATACTGACGGAGCTGTGCGTACTAACTATATTGCAGAGTCTGGATCTTTCGAGGATTGACCGGATCATTCGACGCTCTATGGGATCACAAGGTCAGAGTTCCTTCATTTGCACAAGTTGCCATCATTCCAGTGAAGAACACTATGCATTGTGTATCTTTGATCAGCATTCTTAGCTAATGTGGTGATCTTGCTAAGCACAGGAGGCTATCTGGCGCCCGCCGAGCCCGTGCCGGAATCCAGCGTGTCGAGGGTGGAGGAGAGGTCTCCGGAGGACAAAGAACGGTGGTGGAAGAAGGGGCTGAGAGCCATCTCGGAGGGGAGGCTGGCCGTTGTCCTTTTGGCTGGTGGTCAGGTAATCTGATGAGATATAGTCCCCCCAATCCTGTTTTCTGATACTGCAGTCTATGTAGTCTCTACCGCCCATTCGGTAGCATTATGCTTATGATGATCTAATTTCTTTTCGTGTTGTGCCTTGTGTGTAGGGGACTCGGCTTGGTAGCTCAGATCCTAAGGGGTGTTTCAGTAAGTCGATCCCATCTGAGTCCTTGTATGTTAGTAGTTGACTGCATATGTGCAGTGGTATGCTCTTCTTTTAAAACTAAAAAACAGTACACCATAGTGATGTTTGTAGTTCTTGGCACAATTCTTTATTCCATGGCGGCAGATCTCACATACTGTAAATTGTGCACATCACTGTTATACACCGTCTTTTAATCAAACTTACTGTATCCAGTGTGGCATATTAGTTCATCCATACTAGTATGGAATTGCATTTTTGCTGATAATTCCATAGCGGCAGATTTCACATCTCATAAATTTGTACATCACTGTTATGCATTGTCTCCTGATCAAAAGGAAATGGATGTACTTACTATATCCAGTGTGGCATCTTTATTCATCCGTACTAGTATGGAATTGCATTTCGCTGATAATTCCAATCTCCTTACATTATATTGATCATTGTAATTTTCTCTTGACGCCTCATGTTGGCCTTTCAGGTATTGGCCTTCCATCTGGAAAATCACTTTTCCAACTCCAAGCGGAACGCATTTTGTGTATTCAAAAGTTGGCTGCTCAGTCCAGTGACAGTAATATCTTTTAACCACAAGCTTGTAGATTTTTCTTTGTCCTTTGCTTACTTCACCTCCTTACCCTTGATTTGAAAATAATTTGCAGGTCCAAGAAATACTTTACCAATCCACTGGTACATAATGACCAGCCCCTTCACCGATGATGTCACACGCAAATTCTTTGAAAGCTGTAAATATTTTGGCTTAGAGGCTGACCAGGTAAGAACAAGTACAGAATTTTCTGTTGCATTGAATATTCATGGCAATTCAACAAACATGTGCATACTCGTCGAATCCAATAGTAAGAGTTATCTTTAATAGCTAGGCTTGAAACGTTGATATCTTCTTGGCAGGTGACCTTTTTCCAACAAGGCACCCTTCCATGTGTTTCTGACGATGGCAGATTTATTATGGAGACGCCATACAAGGTACCGTGTTGCATCTTCTCTTACTTTAACTTTTCATTCATGATCCATCTTACCATGTATGGTCAGGAAGCAAAGTTACGGTTTATAGCACTTTGTTTTCTAAGTTTTACTCATGGTGTGTGATCTGAGAGTTTAAATGCAAGTTTTGATGCCTGCAAAGCTACTTTGATACTGCATATCTGCAATGCTAAATGATTGGATTGTTCTTACATGATCTTCTTAAACCAGGTAGCCAAGGCACCTGATGGAAATGGAGGAGTTTATGCCGGTAATCTCCCATAGATATGAACCAGTTATTATGCATCTTGCAGTAGTTGTATTTTACCCACTATTAGATACTGATGCTTAGTTTTTACAACTGTAACATCTCACAGCTCTGAAGTCTAAGAAGTTGCTTGACGATATGTCTTCACGGGGTGTAAAGTATGTAGATTGCTACGGAGTTGATAACGTATTGGTGAGTACATGCGCTTTGAGGTGTCATCTGATGTCCGCACCTTCTCATTCGCTAATCGATGTCTTATGCGCAGGTTCGCGTTGCAGATCCAACCTTCCTAGGGTACTTTATAGAAAAGGGTGTATCTTCTGCTGCGAAGGTTGTTAGGAAGGTAAGGTCAAATATCTTTCGAGCTCGCAAAAGAAATTCTCATGGTTCATCACTTTTTTTGTGGCAATTTTCATTTTTGGCATACTATGCACTTTGTTGATAGTCTGTCATATCCTTAACAGGCTTATCCACAAGAGAATGTTGGAGTATTTGTTCAAAGAGGCCGTGGTGGACCTCTTTCCGTGGTCGAGTATAGTGAAATGGATGCGGCTATGACTACTGAAATTAATCAATCAACAGGACGCCTTCGTTATTGTTGGAGCAATGTATATTTCTATCCTTAGCTTGTCGCTCCCTCTTTCCCTCAATAACTGTGACACTTGAAACTAACATATTTCTTTGTTCTTTGCAGGTATGCTTGCATATGTTCAGTTTGGAATTTCTGAATCAAGTCGCAAACAGCCTTGAAAAGGACAGCGTGTGAGTGTTTCTGTATCCACTTTGAATTCTGAAATCATATTATGTTTGCCTCCTCTTCCAAACTCCGAGTCTGGTTTTACAGTAGTTCTTTACCTACTTGCTGCTTATGTCTCTTAATCTTCCTGGGAGAATGAGAGTTATATCTACAGTTTGTGATTTAAGGATCTGCTAGGCATGTCATGGCAAGTAATTTTACTTGGCAATTGACATGCTCTAGTCTAGCATAAATTATGTTCTGTTGCAGCACCTGACATTTGGAAATTTGGTGGCCAGGTATCATCTTGCACAGAAGAAGATACCTTCGATTCATGGGTATACAATGGGCCTGAAGCTTGAGCAGTTCATATTCGATGCATTCAATTACTCCCCGTCCACGACGCTTTTCGAGGTTCGATTTCTATTCTGTCCCCTCTTCTTCTTTTCCCCCATTTTCTTTGGGTTTAAAAGCTTGAGATACCCACTGGTGCATATCTCAAAATCCAGGTGCTACGCGAAGAGGAATTTGCTCCAGTGAAGAACGCGAATGGCTCAGCCTACGACACCCCCGATAGCGCCAAACTGATGCTGCTCCGACTCCACAGCAGATGGGTAGTCGCTGCTGGCGGCTTCCTGACCCATTCTGTGCCCTTGTACATGACAGGTAATTCCTCACGTTTGCCTGTACCCTGAAACATGCAGTACTAAACCACAACTCAGGCATTGCAAGACAGAACAGATTGTGCTGGCCACCTTTCTCATGATCCCTTTTCTCATAGGCGTCGAGGTTTCTCCGCTCAGCTCCTACGCCGGAGAAAACCTGGAGGCGATCTGCCGCGGACGGACATTCCACGCGCCCAGCGAGATCTCGTTCTAGGCGCATCAGTTCACGACAGTGGCAGCAAATGGAGGAAGCAGTATTGCACAGGGATTGCAAGGTCGAACGAATGCTCGCAGTTGACATTGGTTGTATTGAGCTGAGCTCTTTGAGCTATTGGCATTAGGGTTTTCAGGTACTGGGCAGACTGTTGTATCTTTTGTGAGTAAATTGGCCCAGATTCTGAATGCGTCTTGGCTTTTGCCATTTGTAACTCTTTTCGCTGTTGCTGCCCCTTTAGATGAGCATCTTCAACTGTACTAATTTGGTGCCCCATTTATCTGCTGTCACGTTCCGACAGTGTCCGCTCTGAACCCCATTTATCTGTGCTCTTGTCCTTTCAAATTACCTGGACACATG
>NC_057799.1:537546309-537575461 GCF_018294505.1 Triticum aestivum
TGGGTGGGGATGAAGAGAGATGAAAAAAGAGAAATTATTGCGGATAGATCGGGTCCAATGTGGCAGGCTATCCGGTCACCACATTTCCTCCCCACATAGGAGCTTGGGTTGGAGACCATTCGACCGTCCTTAGAGCATCTTCAACAGGAGCGCTAAACAAGCGCCGCGCCGCAAATTTAGCCAGTTTAGCGCGCGCGCAACCCGGCGGGTGGCTCCAGCGGACGCGCAATAACCGCGCGCGCGGTATAAGGAGTTGGGCGCGCTGTTGGATTCGCTATCTCGCGCGGTGTATCTGGGAAGCCCGCTTCCGTGCGCGGCACACTCGAGCGCTCGCGCTGCACTCTCTCTTCTCCGCCTCCTACGCCCCGCGCGCGCCGGCGCCGGCGAACTGCACCCCATGGACGCACGCGCCGGCACCCCGCTCACCCCATCCTATAGCCGCGACCCCTCCATCGCCGCCGCCGTCGCAAACCCTAGCCCAGGTGGCGTTGGCCTCGCCTCCGCCGGAGCTCATCCGACCATCGGCCTCGCGCGCGGCCTCTTCATGCCGCCGCGGATGACCTCGGCGGCGGGTGGCGTCGCGCCGGCGCCGGCCTGAGCCGCCGCCCCCTCCTCAAAGCTCCCCAATGCGGCGCGGCCAAAGAAGGGCAAGACATCGGCGAAGAAAAACAAGGACGAGGAAGAATCGTCTTCCGAAGATGAGGACGAGGACGAGGAATGATGTGTCTTTCATTTGTGTATTGAACTTGATTTGCATTTTGAACTTGGTTGGATGAACTTGTGGGCATGATTTTGAACTTGTGGGCATGAACTTTTCTTCATCAACTTGTTTGTGTTCAATTTGTGTGAACTTTTCTTCTTCAATTTTATATGTCATGTTCATTGCATTTTGAATGTTTCAACTTCATTTTGTGTTCAAAATGCCATATATGCAATGCCCCGGTGAGTCACGCGCGCTGCATTTTTTGTGCGCTGCATTTTAGCGCGGCTGCTGGAGTCAGCGCTGCGCGCCGCGCCAAACCAGGTAATGGGCTCGCGGCAAAGCGGTTTTTTGCGCGCGGCGCGTTCGGCGCCTGTTGGAGATGCTCTTAGGGCCAACAATGCAGTCCACCACACCGTGTCCGAAGACAAGAATAGGGGCGAAGGCGGCATGACGTGTCCGAAGACAGGAATAGGGGCGAAGGCCATTCAACTGGAGTCACTAAATGTCCTCTTATTTCTTGGAAAAAGTTAAATAAAAACAAACCAAATGACCGCCTCCAGTCACTTTGACAAATTTATCTAGATCAATAGCAATTTAACCACACATTTAAAGCCAAAAACACTCAGTGGAAGATTTTCGACAAGTTTTTCAATTTCATCGATCCCAAAAACTCCCTTCGTCTCAAGCTTCCTCTCCTGTGTCTCCCGCGGATCTATCTTTGATGGATTTGCTCGGATCTCGTCGTTGGTCGTCTACGTTCGTGTGTCTTCGGGTTGAATCCTTCCAACCTACGTTATTCTTCATCGGCGGCGATTGTTGTTCTGGTGCGCTGGTCCTATGGGACCTTAGCACGACGACTTCCCGACTGTCTACTACAACAAGTTGTGCCCGACTCCGGCGATGGAGGGGTGATGACGACGGCGCACCTTCGGCTCGCTTCAGTGCTTGTAGTCGTCGCTAGGTGGTCTATGGATCTAGATGTAATTTTTATTTCTGGTGTTCGTTGTACTGCCATGATTGAAGATGAATAGATTGGAAGTTTCTCCACACAAAAAAACAATGCATAATTGCAAAGAGGTTGCACTCCATCCTTGGTAGAACGTGGCGGCGCGTACAGGCTAGCAATAAAGGGATCAACAAATTGCAACATTGAGCAAATCAATAAAATGACCAACACATAAAGCAGCAAGAACGGAAACTTGTGAACTCTTCGAGCAATGCACCTTGCTAGCACTTGTGCACACACACTTCAATACTTGTTGACGGCATTTTGAATGGTGTACCATCAATGGGGCAGGTACCTCTGTCCATGATCATAGATCTCTTCTATGTCGTAAGCTGTGTAGTGTTTGCGCTCATTGAACCAAATATGCACACTTTGCCAAATTGCTGCATTATGCTTCGTGGCTTGAAACTTCCACACATCACACAACAATTCATCCTCTTTCATTGAGTACGTAGCCATCGTGTTTACTTCAACTTGATGCATTCCGCTACATTTGGTCGAACACTCGTGTCGTGCCAGTGTGATCCGGGGTGGAACAAACGATAGCATAGCCCAAGCAAAATGCTAGACTTACAGAAATCCCACTACGGGCATTGATTTTCTCCCCATAAAGTTAGCTGTGGGACCCAAGTTGTGATGAATCCTAGGTCTCCAGCTCATCTCCGTAAACACTTTCCGTAGAAACTGCCCGTAGCCGTAGCAAAGTTCTAGTTGAACTGTTGAAGCCTCCAAGACAGGCAGACTTCTTAACGATAGCTTTGTCCAAGGAGGTTCGGCAAGTACTAGGTGGCAGCAAAGTGAAAACAATGTCGTCGATCAAGGGTGCGGACAGAGAGGGGAGAGTTCAAAGAAAGATGAATTCTGAAAATTTAATTCTCAAGGTAAAAAATCTACATACCTACATATGGAGCTCTTTTCTTCTAATTCTCTGCTAACTCGTCGTTACAGATAAGATACGAGCAAAACCACATCCTAGATTATGCACCATAATATTTTGCTAGATTATACACCATAATATTTTGTTACAGTTGATCGCAATTGCAACTTCAAAGAATGCCAGTCATCAAATTTAGTTTCACTTCATTAGATTAAAAACCTGAGGCTGGGAACAAGGCAACACACTGCTTGAGTAAATATCATATCACATCTGGGCAAACAAATTCACAAGGAATTGAGCAAAAGGACAATCAGGCAGTACAAATTTAAGCGAAACTATTAATGATAGATAGATTCCACAAAACATGTTCAGATCAGGACATTCGGTTTGACAGATAACACGGAATCAAATCTCGAAACAGCAGCCTGGTAGATTTCAAGTGCGAAAAAGTTCTGACTATGAACTACTCATAAATCAGAGTCTGGGCTTAGGCAGCGATGAAAGCCTTCTTCCCGCCTCCGGTGGTTCCAGCTGGAACGACCTTCAGGACATTGAATCTCACGGTTTTCGACAGGGGCCTGTTTCAGACACGAGCAACATACTTCAGCACAAAAGAAAATAAGCTTTCTGCAGTAATCAATACATCAACTATATAATGATGAATAGGAATATCACAGCATGTATGTATCAGTAACATAACTGCACAAGGGTCAACATACTAGAACAACCAGGCTAACATTCTCAAGTTGGATAGTTATGCAAGAGTAATTGAGTTTTACCTGCACTGGCCAATGATGACATGGTCGCCTTCCTTGACACGGAAGCAGGGGGAGATGTGAGCTGGGATGTTGGAGTGCCTCTTCTCATACCTGCAAGGTGCACAATTGATTTTTGAGTTAGAAATCCACAGGTTAGAACCAATGCATTATGTTCTCAGAATCATCAATGGGTTTACTTGCCTCTGATACTTCTTCACAAAATGAAGGTAGTTCCTGCGAACAATGATGGTCCGGTTCATCTTGGCACTGTGGCAGGTTCCAGCTATGATTCTGCCCCTGATGGCAACAGTTCCAGTGAATGGGCACTTCTTGTCAATGTAGGTACCTGGAAATGAATAGGAATTAATACACTGTCACAAGCTTAACAGAAAATAAGGCACAATTAACTATAAACGGTTTATGTCAACCACAGTAATAGCCAGACATTAGAAACAAAATATCAAGAAACAGTACATGGTACAATTCATGGCTCAATTGTTTCCACATGACCAAAAGAAAATCGGCTGTGTATCTACCAATGACAATCACTATACCAACTGAGAATTTACTAGGTTCAATTCTTTGTGTAGGCTAGGCTAGCAAAGCCAGGAGAAATGTACTGAAGTGTGATCTTAGGCACACATAGTTGCATTCATCAAGACTAGCATCACCTACTCAAGTATCAAACAGTGCTAAAATAGAAGGAATGGCCTACTATAGTTTACCATCGATCGCTTCCCTTGGGGTCTTGAAACCAAGGCCAACACTCTTCCAGAAGCGGTTGCCAGCCTTGCCAGGCCTCTTTGCCTTGTCAGCCTTCTTCGTGCTAAATTGAACAGAAAACATTGTTAGGGTACGAGCATTACATTGGATCAAAAAGAGATATGCACATTGCTAAACAACAACAGCACACAAGAAAGGTAATCGGACTCCTCACCTGAGGAAAACCTTTGGCTGCTTGAGGAAAGACTTCTCGGTCTGCACAATACCAAGTTTAAACTACCATTAGAACAATTACAACAAATTATGATCTATTGTAGAACAAACTAGAAAAACAATCTAGACTTCAAACTCGAAATGAACAATACAAAGGCTACTGCAACAACTTTTCGGAATAGACACTGTCACTCGACAGACACCAAGATCCTACTGGGTCCAAATGATCAGAGAAGAGCCCATACTGGCAGTGAAACACCAAGCTTCAGCCACATCATAAGACGATAATGACATGCTGCTAACGACTAAGCGGAAACAGCAGAAATCAACTAATGAACAAGTCGATAAAATTACCACAGTAGTAACCTATCGCACCACGAACACATCCAAACGACAGCAAGTCCTTCTGACCGCAAAGATACCGCATGCTACTCGATTTGCAAGGAATACGCATGCTTCTCCATGGACAGATCTAAGCATACATGGCCGAAAAGCACGAAGGCGCCGCATCGCATATCCCAAGCACCCGGCGCCGGCAAGGTAACGGGGGAGCAAAGGAAGAGCGCTACACGGTGAGGAGAGGGGGAGAGCCTTTACCTGCTCCGCCATGGCTGCGAGGTGGGCTTCGAGGGGCTCGGAGGCGGCGGCGGCGGCGCGGCGCGGGGATGCGGGAGCAAGGCTCTGAGAGGAGTTGGCGGCGGGGCGCAAACCCTAAGGGTGAGTGCATTCTTATAGCACTGGGCGCCGCTGCGGGAATGTGCAGCCCTTCCGTTCCGGGCCTCTCCACCCGTCTCCTCGGGCCGGCCCGTCACCGAGGCCCATGGGAGGCGGTGGGGCCCGCCTCGGGGTTCTGGGTAGATCAGGCCGTTGATGGTGTGTTAACCGCGGGGTTACGCCTGGGCCGTCCGATCTTAATGCTCGCTCCGACCGTCCTCCGTGCTGCGGACATAAACCAGAGATAGAGAGAGAGAGATCCCCTCGCCGTGGTCTCTCTTCCTTCCCCCACCTCCCTTCCCCCTCAGGTCACCGGCGCGGCGAGGCGGCCGCCGCTGCTGCCTCCCCCCCTCTTCCTCCCTCTCCGCGCGCTAGGGTCTGGTGGAGCGGATTCTTCCCGGAGTCGATCGAACTGATTCGTTCGGTAATCTCCCAAACCTGCGCTGGTTTTTGCGGATTCCTCGATCCGTCCCGTGCTTGCGGCGGCCGGCGGCGTGGGCCGACGCACCGGGCCGCTCGCGCGGCTGCGTGCGATCCGTGTGTAATGGCGACTCGATTGGTTGCGGTTGCTGTCTTTTCTGTCTTGAGAAATTAGTGACGGTGCTCCGCCGCTTTTGTGCAGTAATGGCGAACCTGCAGTCTTCCGCCTCCGAGCCCTCCTCCTTCGCAGGGGCCTCGCCGCCGTCTCCCTCCTCAATCGGTGGAGGCGCCGGCGGCGCTGCCTCGGCGGCGCAGGAGCCCAGGAAGATGGCGTCGGCGGAGCAGCTGGTGCTCGACCTCTGCGACCGCGAGCTGCGCGAGAACGCCCTCCTCGAGCTATCCAAGGTCCGTCGCGTGCTCTTCCAGTTCTAGGGTTCTAGCGCCTCGTCACGAGGACGGGTTTTGCGATTCGTGGTCTCTAGGACTTACCATGAAGTGAGCGATTGAAGCTTAATTTTGGGTTGCCATGAACTGAACAATTGCATACTGCGTGTTCTTCAGTCATTAGCATGCTATATAAGGTGTTTCGTAAGGCCAAAGTAAATCAATAACCAATTCGTTTCAGAAACGAGAGATATTTCAAGACCTGGCCCCGCTTCTCTGGCACTCTTTTGGCACAATTGCGGCACTGCTTCAGGTATGCGTAATTCGTCTATCTTCTATGTTTATGGTTTGCATGCTTCAAATTACATAAAAGAACTGGAAGCTATGTACCTTATGCTGTGTTTATATTGTCGAACTGTGAAAGCAGTCACTATTCTATTAGTGTTTTCAAGTCGGCACTTGCTGTTTTCGATGCAACTTGTCAAAGTTTGACCCTGCCTTGCTCATTTGGTGTATTTGACAACTTGGAAACAAACTCAGGAAATTGTGTCGATCTACCCTGCACTTTCACCCCCAGTTTTGTCGGCAGGTGCATCAAACCGAGTCTGCAACGCACTTGCACTTCTTCAGGTACAGCTCCAAATAAAAAGTGGGGTGATTACATTCACAAAATTGCTTGAAGGTACCCATGTTATTACATTTATTATTGCGTATCTTTATTGTCTAATTTTGTGTGTTTGTATTACAATAATTGCAGTGTGTTGCATCGCACCCTGATACCAGAATCCCTTTCTTACATGGTAACGAATTCAGCCATTTGCATTGTATCTCACATATCCTGATTCCTAGTAGCTTGATATGACAAAAGAGCCATTCGGCTTTTGGTATTGTTGTTGTTAGCGATTCATTTTCTTCTCTCTGTCCTCCATTTGTTCATTTCAGCTCATGTGCCCCTGTTCTTGTACCCGTTCCTGAATACATTCAGCAAGACAAGGCCTTTTGAGTACTTGCGGCTTACCAGCTTGGGTGTCATTGGTGCTCTTGTTAAGGTAATTTTTTGTACAATTTTACATGAACTAACAAATTTTGTATGATGCATCCAACTCTGCAATGTTATATATTAAACATGATCCTTTCACTAATTCTACAACCAATGAAGCTTCATGTTGTTTTCATTCCAATACCCTGGCATGAACGATGAATCTAATAAGGTCACAAGGGATACATCCTTATTACTTTGTTGTGTAACGTAAACATAAACAATTGAGTAGCTTATAAACAAGCAATGTTCTATCTAATGTTTTCTTCTTTCTTTTTTGGAATACTGCATGTGTTTCCAAATACCAAATGTTTTCTTCTTGCCTTTGGGAGAAGCTTCTTTACCTTATTATTACACATGCAGGTTGATGATACTGAAGTTATTGGCTTTCTGCTGCAAACTGAAATAATTCCTCTGTGCTTGCGTACCATGGAGATGGGCAGTGAACTGTCAAAAACCGTATGTATCTAACCATCTCAATCCTCGTCTAAAGTAGAACAATCTTTCTTTTTTGTTTAGTCCTAGAAAAGATCAAATTGCTTCTTCTTTTCAAAAATTATATTTTGCTGTCTGAAGTTCATGTGGAACGCTATAGCCTTCTATGCCACGCCAGGCTTCTCTC
The DNA here is from genome assembly GCF_018294505.1 of Triticum aestivum. NCBI lineage: Eukaryota > Viridiplantae > Streptophyta > Magnoliopsida > Poales > Poaceae > Triticum > Triticum aestivum. Next base: position 537,553,769 of record NC_057799.1, read on the forward strand.
TGGTAATAACTTAAAAACCACTTCACAGTTTATAGACTTATAAAAGGTGTATTATGCGAGAAACCTCAAAAGCTGTTTGGCTTTGGCAATTCAGTAATTGACCTATGCTGCTAATTTTATCACGTTACTATTATCAGTTATCACTTGGACTGGAAGATCAAAAACTTTGTGGACACATAAATATGCCAACATTTTTGCAACATCTTTCCTGTATAACCCACAGGAGCTGAATATTTTGAGGTGCTTAAGATTTCTTTGGTTGGAATACACAAGTTGAGGCTAGGCCAAACAGGGTCTTATACAGATAACGAGATAAATGTATAGCTGTCATTCCAATTTCACTAATTTAGTCAAATATGCATAAGCAGGTCGCTACCTTCATTGTCCAAAAGATTCTGCTGGATGATATTGGACTGCGTTACGTGTGTGCCACCCCTGAGCGTTTCTATGCTGTGGGCAGCGTTTTAGGAAATATGGTAATTTCACTTGCTGATCAGCCTTCCACAAGGTTGCTCAAGCACATTATCCGATGTTACCTCAGGCTGTCAGATAACCCCAGGTTTGTGCTGTCATTCATATGGCACCAAATGATTTTACATCTATCTTCCCATGTGCTAATTTTTGTCCTTCCCCACAGGGCCTGTGTTGCACTGCATAATTGCCTCCCTGACATGCTGAAAGATGGGACATTCAACATTTCTCTTAGGGTGAGTCATGCTAACATATCTGTCGTTACCAATTCATTCATGAACTCAAATAAAATGAAATGTAGTTGCCGATCAGAATACTAATCGTGTTTATATATCTGAAACGAAGGATGACCCCGCGACAAGGCGCTGGCTCCAGCAACTGCTGCATAACGTGACAGTGGGCGGCATGGGAGGACCTGGCATGGGGGTGCCTCCCCAGCCAGGCCTGGATCACATGATGGGGATATGACCCAGTTTAGTTGCTGCAATTCACAACAATAATAGAGTCTCTTGTGAAATGCAGGTAGGGGAAGATTATCTTCCCTCAGCCGTCTAGAGGTAGGCTGTGCGGTGTCGGTGTAGTTTCAACCTTCCGGAAAAAGGAAATGTTGTTTGTGTGTGTGTGTTTGTGGAAACATCAACAGCAGCTCAAACTGGTTTGCTTATCCTGTAATACTGGGAACACAAGCAAAGCAAAGCTGTTTTCTGGGGGTTTTTTTAGGTCTTGCAGCGATTTTTCTTCTTTTTTTTTGCTATCGAGGTTCAGCGTCTACTAGGGAAGTAGCACATTATGCGGATGGAATTCTGAAGAGTTAAACCTGAAATACTAGTACCTTTTCAATTCTTTATTAGGAACTAAATTCAGTCCCTTTCAGACGGACCCGTCTCCATGAGACTTTCATATCACACGGAAACTCACTGCATTAGACAAAGCATGCCTGCTGCTGTGAGGTGACAGGTTCGAGTCCAGAAAACAGCCTCTTGTAAAAATGTCGAAGAAGGTTGCGTACAAAAGGCCCAAGGTGCTCGGACACTTCCCCTGACTCTGCGCAAGTGGGAGCTATATGCAACGGGCTGCCCTCTTAGTAGCTAAGAGCATCTTCAACAAGTCCCATTTCCTGGTCTAGGGTGAGTTGTGCCCAAAAAACTTCAACAAATCCTGTAAATGCGAATTTTTCTAGGGTTCCTTGTATAATCAGCCCAACTTTTCCTCTATCTATGGGGTAAAGATCTTCTCGTAAACCTTCCCCTAAAAGTGCCACTTCAGCGCATTGCCACCATGGAAAAGATCTTCCTGTAAACCTTCCCCCTAAAAGTGCCACGCCATCACATCATTGCCGTACCCACTGTGTCGCGACCACCGTCGTCCATTGTAAGCCGCTGTCACCCGCCCGCCATAAACCAGTTATAGGTGGAGTTTCTAAGGGGACTTATTGGAGGTGCCCACCTGCAAACCTCGCCTAAATTATATGGACACCCTGTATAACCACTTTTAGGGGGAGTTCTACCCATATGTTACTATGGATCAACAAATTCGTAACTGAAAATTGCTTTCGGATCCCAGACACCAGTGAGCTTACTTTTTGACAAAAAATATGCTCACATGCAAACCTCGACTTTTTTTTGCATGTAATGTGGAAAGTTTTATAAATAGTCAGGGCAGCCAACAGGCTGCTAACCGAAAAAGTAGGGACCTGAATTCAGCCAACAACAATTCACCATCAATGTGCATGCTAACTTTGCACAAAGATGTGTTGATTGATTGGCATTCCTCTTAGATGATGAATAAAAAAAGAAGTAAACCAACTAGCTATGTCTCCAATCTCTATCAGAAGGGGGGCACCAGATCAAGCAATCATTCGACATGATCACCTGCGCAAATTCATAGAGCTTGGGCAAAACCACACCATCACGCAAAGATAAAGCTTCAATGATGAGTTGATCCGTGATCCCGTCAGGCGCTAAGGAAGGACGAAGATACATGTGCGACACGACCCGCAGCCCCTTCCCCTCCCCCCGGCATCATTAACAACATCGCTTGTATTGATCTTGACCCAACAATCTCCTAAATCCATAGCATAGACTGTGCCAGGCCAATCTTCTCATGGTCGGTGTGTCCACCGGTTGCGAGAGTTTCATATGGACCACATGAAAGTGTATATAATCCCTTTAGTGAAATTTGGTAATTAATGTCAACATATCTTAAGGGACTAATGCTTCAAGTACTTATCTCAAGAAAGTTTCCTTATGTTGCAACAAAAGAGATGAAAGGTGAGCCCCAAAATTTTCATGAAGACGGGTGTTTGCTAAACCAAGGACCTGCCCTTTGCATTTTAGTTATCCAAAATCACACTGAGTCCATATGCATGCCAATACTATCAAAAGGGAATGAGGTTACTAAGCTAAGTTTCTTTCTCTTTGTGCTTAAAGATCAAACTCCAATCCCATGTGACAGGCGTGGTGAGCAATCTTCGTCATTCAGAATAATCAAAGTCCAATGCCCTCAAAATACTTTTATTTGTCCACTATATCTACCTACACTTTCATACTTTGGAGTTGTCCAGTTCTTCTAGTTGGAACCGTTGAGTCATTCTCCCAGATAGCAGTTGCAAACCCTAATTGTTCAGAGCTACCAAGCATTCCACTCGGAACCACTAAACCAGCTGGCACACATTTTGTTGCCCTCTCAAAATTTCGGAAGTAGTAATAGAGAGCTTGCCACGGGTGCGGTAGTCCACTCGGAGCCTCTGAATGCTATCTGGTTGAACCATGCAAGTTGTTTGAAAGTTGCCACCTTTAGTATTGTCCGATGCTTCCAAGTTGATCACTCCAGAGCCTCCGAGCTGTGTTAAAGTGTGTGTGACGATTATATTTTTGTTTCATAAATACCCCCATCCATTCCATTAGTTCACTCAAAGCAAGCTCCACTCTTATCATTTTTTTAGAGAGAACTCCACCTTCTTGTGCTGATTTCAAAGGCCTTTCACTACAACCATGAAGCCAAGTATTTGAGATCTCATCACCTCTTTGCTTTTCACTCCTGCTTCTCTAATCAATAAGCTATATGAAAGGATCGAAGAAGTCGACCAGAGAGGAGGGTGAATAGGATACTACAATTTTTTAAACTTATTTAACAAAGTTAGGGAATGCGCGGATAAAGTAAGTTCTCTAGATATGCAATCTACGGTGAGAACAACTTATATGGCAAGCAAGTAATTCCTACTCGTCCTCGAGTAGGTAAATGATAAAAAAATATGAAGTGTGAATGCTAGCAAAGTGCATAAGTTTGATCAACGATAATTTCAATCACTTTTCCTATCATCATAACAACAACTCTTTCTCATAAAACTCATCATGTTAAAGTAGCAACCAATTCACATGTTAAGGTTCAAACAATGAAACTCAACAACCTATATTCTTAGTCACCAAACAATTGCAATTCAACTTATTCAACGGAGTCTAAGTAAGAGCTCCACATACTCAACCATCATATAGTCTTCTATGATTGCTAACACTCACCGCATACACATGAGCAAAACGTTTCAACCAGACACATAGAAAGATATGGGCTTATAATTTCGCCTCCCAACGTATTCACCTCAAGGGTGATGTCAACAATAATAACTCATGCTACCCATATCCAACTGTATATATGTGCCTAGATCTTTCCTCACCACATGATGCTTGCCAAAAGAGAAAAATAAAAAGGAATAGAGAGAAAAACTTTGACTCTTGCATGAAAGTAAATACATAAAAGTAAAAGATAGGCCCTTCGCAGAGGAAAGCAGAGGTTGTTATGCGCTTATTTGTTTGTATACTCAACCCCTTAGTGCAAAGTCTGTTGCTTTTATTCTTTGCCATCGCAAGTTCGTACAACGCTCAATTTTCTCTTACACTAAATGATCTAACACTTTTAGAAGCAATTTTTATTGCCTTATTGCACCGATGACAACTTACTTGAAGGATCTTGCTCAATCCTTAGGTAGGTCTGGTGGACTCTTGAAAATAAGATTTGGTTTAAGGGTTGTGCACAAGTAGTATCTCTACTTGGTGCAGAATTTTTGGCTAGCAAGGATGGGGGGCAAGCACCACATGTTGAAGGATCTATGACAATATAACTTCTATGTGAATATGAAAAAACATAAACCATTACGTTGTCTTCCTTGTCCAACGTCAACAATTTTGGCATATAATATTTTGATGGGGGCTCACAATCACAAAAGATTTCCAAGATAGTGTATTTGCATGTGAAAGTTCTCTTCCTTATACTAATTATTCATGAATTGCTTGTATGACCAATATTGTGATTGTCAAGCTTCAAAAGATTTCACTTTCTAAACCCAATGTGAAGCTACCACTAGGCATGATATAATTTCAACTTCATGATATTCAATTCATTCAACAATTTACTCATAAGATACAAGTGAAGATCAAACGAGTAGTTATGTAAATGGGTAGCTATTTGAGGACTCTCTCTTATTTAAAAACTTTCAGATCTAAGAATTTTATTAAAACAACAAGCAAAACAAAATGATATTCCAAGAATAGCACACATCATGTGAAGAAGCAAAAACTTAGGCTCAACCCATACTAACTGATAATTGTTGAAGAAGAAAGGTGGGATGCCTACCGAGGCATCCCCAAGCTTAGATGCTTGAGACTTCTTGAAATATTATCTTGGGGTTCCTTGGGCATCCCCAAGCTTGAGCTTTTGTGTCTCCTTAATTCCTTTTATATCACGGTTTCCCTAAATCTTAAAAACTTCATCCACACAAAACTCAACAAGAACTCGTGAGTTAAGTTAGTATAAATCAATGCAAAAATCTTATCATTCTCTATTGTAGCAAATCACAAAAATTATTATTCAACATTGCATACTAAATGCCTCTGCATATTTAATACTCCTGTCCTCAAATAGAATCATTAAACAAGCAAACATATGCAAACAATGCAAACATAACAGCAATCTGCCAAAACAGTACAGTCTGTAAAGAATGCAAGAGTATCAATACTTATCTAACTCCAAAAATTATGAAAATTTACCACACTGTAGAAGATTTATCAGATCTTATCGTGCAAAAAGTTTAAACATTTTATCACATTCTGACTTTTCTAGAGAAATTTTGCAACAGCGATAAACTTTCTGTTTTGAAACAACAACTCATAAACTTGCAAGATAAGCATGGTAAAGGCTATCCTTGACATTTTTATTGAAAAGAAACATGCAAAACATTATTCTAAATAACATCAAGCAAATCCTAACAAAATAAAATGACACTCCAAGCAAAACACATATCATGTGACGAATAAAAATATAGCTCCCAGTGAGGTTACCGATATTGTTGGAGACGAAAGAGGGGATGCCTTCCGGGGCATCCCCAAGCTTAGTTGCTTGGATATTCCTTGGATATTACCTTGGGGGTGCCTTGGGCATCCCCAAGCTTAGGGTCTTGTCACTCCTTATTCTCCTCATATCGATATCTCACCCAAAACTTGAAAAGTTCAATCACACAAAACTTAACGGAACTTCGTGAGATAGGTTAGTATGATAAAGAGCAAATCATTTCACTTTGGTACTGTCAAAGACAAGATTAATAATTGTTTACACACAATGCCTACTGTAGCATATAATTTCCACAATTTTTATTGAGCAATATAAGCCATAGAAACTAGGAAACAAGCAAACTATGCATTGAAAACAGAATCTGTCAAAAACAGAATAGTGTGAAGTAATCTGTACTCTAACCATACTTCTGCTACTCCAAAAATTCTGAAAAATTACGACAACGTAGAGAATTTGTATATCTATCACCTATAAAAAAATTCAGATCAAAATCACATTCCAGTGAATTTTCATAATTCCCGGACTGAGCGCAAAAGTTTCTGTTTTTGGACAGAATCAAGTCAACTATCATCCACGCTATCCCAAAGACTTTACTTGGTACTTTATTGAAACAAAAGCAATAAAACATGATTAATACAGTAGCATAATCATGTGAACACATAAAACATTAGGTAAAAGTGTTGGTTTATCTCCCAACGAGCGCTTTTCTTTAATGCCTTTTAGCTAGGCATGATGATTTCAATGATGCTCGCATGAAAGTAAAGAATTGAAACACAAAGAGAGCAAGTTGAATCACATGGCAAACACATTTAAGCCTAACATACTTCCTATGCATAGGGATTTTGTGAGCAAACAAATTATGGGAGCAAGAATCAACTAGCATAGGAAGGTAAAACAAGCACAACTTCAAAACTTTCAACATAAAGAGAGGAAACTTGGTATTATTGCAATTCCTACAAGCATAAGTTCCTCCCTCATAATAATTTTCAGTAGCATCATGAAGAAATTCAACAATATAACCATCACATAAAGCATTCTTTTCATGACACAAAAGCATAGAAAACTTATTACTCTCCACATAAGCAAATTTCTTCTCATAAATAGTAGTGGGAGCAAACTCAACAAAATAACTATCTTGAGAGTGAAAATTAAAATCATGATGACAAGTTTCATGGTTATCATTATTCTTTATAGCATACATGTCATCACCATAATCATCATAGATAGCAACTTTGTTATCATAGTCAATTGAAGCCTCATCCAAAATGGTGGATTCATCACTAAATAAAGTCATGACCTCTCCAAATCTACTTTCATCATTATAATCATCATAAATAGGAGGCATGCAATCATAATTACAAATTTGCACATCAAATCTTGGGGGACTAAAAATATCATTTTCATCAAACATAGCATCCCCAAGCTTATGGCTTTGCATATCATTAGCATCATGGATATTCAAAGAATTCATACTAACAACATTGCAATCATGCTCATCATTTATACCAAACATTCTATTGAATTCTTCTTCTATCAATTGAGCACAATTCTCCTTTCCATCATTTTCACGAAATACATTATAAATATGAATAATATGAGACCACCTCAATTCCTTTTTTTAGTTTTCTTTTTATAAACCAAACTAGTGATAAAACAAGAAACTAAAAGATTCAATTGCAAGATCTAAAGATATACCTTCATGCACTCACCTCCCCGGCAACGGCGCCAGAAAAGAGCTTGATGTCTACTACGGAAATTTATTCTTGTAGGCACGTGTTGGGCCTCCAAGCGCAGAGTTTTGTAGGACAATGGCAATTTTCCCTCAAGTGGATGACCTAAGGTTTATCAATCCGTGGGAGGCGTAGGATGAAGATGGTCTCTCTCGAACAACCTTGCAACCAAATAATAAAAAGTCTCTTGTGTCCCCAACACACCAAATACAATGGTAATTTGTATAGGTGCACTAGTTCAGTGAAGAGATGGTGATACAAGTGTAGTAATGATAGCAGATATCGATTTTTATAATAGGAACAATAAAAAACAGCAAGGTAGCAATTGATAAAACGGAGCACAAACGGTGTTGCAATGCTTGAAAATGAGGCCTAGGGTCCGTACTTTCGCTAGTGCAATCTCTCAACAATGCTAATATAATTGGATCATATAACCATCCCTCAACGTGCGATAAAGAATCACTCCAAAGTTCCTATCTAGCGGAGAACATAAGAAAAAATTGTTTGTAGGGTACAAAACCACCTCGAAGCTATTCTTTCCGATCGATCTATCCAAGAGTTCGTACTAAAATAATATCAAATAATTTCAGATTCATAATACTCAATCCAACACAAAGAACCTCAAAGAGTGCCCCAAGATTTCTAGCGGAGAAACAAAGACAAGAACGTGCATCAACCCCTATGCGTAGATTACCCCAATGCCACCTCAGAAATCCGCGAGTTGAGTGCCAAAACATACATCAAGTGAATCAATATGGTACCCCATTGTCACCACGAGTATTCATTTGCAAGACATATATCAAGTGCTCTCAAATCCATAAAAGTATTCAATCCGATAAAACGAAATCTCAAAGGGAAAACTCAATTCATCACAACAAGATAGAGAGGGGAAAACGCCATATGATCCGACTATATTAACAAAGCCCGCGATACATCAAGACCGTGACATCTCAAGAACACGAGAGAGAGAGAGAGATTAAACACATAGCTACTGGTACAAACCCTCAGCCCCGAGGGTGGACTACTCCCTCCTCATCGAGGTGGCCGCCGGGGTGATGAAGATGGCCACCGGTCATGATTTCCCCCTCCGGCGAAGTGCCGGAGCGGGGTCTAAATTGGTTTTCGGTGGCTACAGAGGCTTGCGGCGGCAGAACTTCTCAACTAGGGTCTCCCTGAGGGTTTTTGGAATATTTCGCAATTTATAGGGCGAAGAGGCGGTGCGGGAGGCCACCGAGGTGGGCACAACCCACCTGGGCGTGCCTGGGGGCCCAGGCGCGCCCTGGTGGGTTGTGCCCCCCTCGAGGCACCCACAGGTGCTGCTCTGGCCCATTGGATGTCTTCTGGTCCATAAAAAATCCACAAAAAGTTTCGTGGTGTTTGGACTCCGTTTGATATTGATTTCCTGCGATGTAAAAAACAAGCAAAAACCAGCAACTGGCACTGGGTCAACAGGTTAGTCCCAAAAAATGATATAAAGTTGCTATAAAATGATTGTAAAACATCCAAGAATGATATTAGAACATCATGAATACTTCATAAATTATAGATACGTTGGAGACGTATCAGCAAGCTAGAACCAAGGTAAGCAAGATCAGCATGCTAACAAGCTAGCATGCACAAAGTAAAGGTATGGTAAAGGATAAACCACACAAGTCGAGGATGTGGATGTATCCCAAACTTCACTCTTTGGGGAGTGATAATCTTCGTTGGAGACGTGCTGAAGCCAAAGCTACAGAATGTCACCAAATGGATCACCTAGTATCTCTTTGAGGCACCCCAATGGATGAGACTCAGGTCATCCTACTTGTGAGCTGCGTTGGAATTTTTCTCGAAGAGGAAGGGTGAAGCAATATAGTAGCGGATAGTATTTCCCTCAGTGAGAACCAACGTTCACTACTGCAGGTTGCTGCTAACGCGACACTACGATCAGAGACCTTTCGACGAAACTGTGTGCGATGCATTAATCGCAAACGGTGGTGTAAAAAACCCGTCAAAGAAGGTGCGAAACGTTTGCGATGGAGGATGCATCAAACACGGTTCAGATTATAGTTGTGTGTGCGATGCTGGGCATACGGTTCAGTTCAATTAACTATTTGCGATCTGGCAGAACAAAAGAAACGGGCAGCCAGATGAAGGCGTGTGCGATATACGGCTTACGGTTCACTCGGATGAACTGTTTGTGATTAGGCAACACAAAAGAAACGGTCAGCCAGATCAAGGTGTGTGCGATATACGGCATGCGGTTCACTCGGATGAACTGTTTGCGTTGAGACAAGAGAACAGAAATGGTTCAATATATCAAGATGTGTGTGATATGCGGCAAACAGGTCTGTAATCAGAAATGTGTGCGAAGACCGATAATAACACAGACGATTGCTTCTAATAAGACATATGTGATATGCTTTGTCTACACAACATCTATTGTCCATAAGGATGCGAAGAGGCATCCTATATCAGCAAGGACTAGATGTTCCATCAGTAGCTCATCTAAGAGAACTCTCAAGTTAAGTGTGCTCAGGCTAGAGCAGCCATCAGATGGGTGACTGGATGGGAAGTTGTCTTGATGTTAAATTAACTGATGGGATGGGTCATCCCGGTCAATTAAATTACCTTTGACCTGGATGATCCATACCATGAGTTAATTTAACCTCGAGGTCCTTGTTTTTTTAACACATGTTAAAGAAGGTCTACCGCATTACTTTTTGACAATGTGCGATACGTGGCATACAGTTGATCCATCCGACCTATTTGTGATGGAATAAGCCGTGTGTGTTGTGGGCAAACGCTTGCTAGTATTCAACCATTTGCGATTGATGAATTCATCACCGACGGGTTCCCTAGTGTGGTCCGTGTTCATCTGATCATCATCTACTTCTTGTGCTAGCTCGATGTTCCTTCTATGCTAAGTTTCCATTAATTGATGGTGTTTTATGAACACGCCACCGTTTTGCGCCATTTCCTCACCTGTTTCCCGCCACCCAGCGATATTGTGCATAAACCTAGGCGGTGCGCGACGCACGAGGTGACAAGCGCAGCCTATAGCACATCCACCTTTTCCAAGCATGACAACGCACCAAAGAGCCGCCTCTGCCATCAACCTTGTCGACGAGGAAAACGAGCAGGCGCCACGACCTGTCGAGGCCGAGGCGCTCCCCGGCAACGCGATGGACGACCCCGTGATGCGCGTCATCGCCAGGGTTGAGCAGACCTTTGGCGCATGGTGCTTGAGCGCCGCGGATCAAGATAGGCATGTCAGCGCGGACAGGCTGCAGCTCGCCGCACAACATGATCGATGGCACGCCGCAGAGCAAGCTAGGCACGTCCGCACCGATAGGCTACGGCTCGCCGCATAGCGAGACCGTTGGAGCACCGCAGAGCGAGAGGCGCGGCGCGCCGCACAGCAAGAGCGGATCCGTCGGTGCTTGCTTGCTATCGACACGGCGTCGCAGCTGGGTACACATCCCGTCAGTACCCCCATTCCTCGCCAGGAGTGGGCAGAGGCCCTCAGCGCCGTACTGGCACCAGAGGCCGGCCGCGCCGTTCGCATGGGTGGTGCTGTTCGCCTTGTCCGTGGCTTTCTGGATGCCAACGCGCTGGTCCATAGGCTCGACCACCTCCTTGGCCCAGGTGTCCACCTGGGCGCAGTAGAGGAACATGGACGTCGCATCCTCGAGCTGTTGATCTTTGATGAAATAGCCAACTTGGAGCTCGAGATCGCGCTCCAGATGTACCGCGAGCGTGTCGACCGCTTGGACGAACGCCTGCACGAGTTCAGGCAGAGCCAAGAGCTACTGGTCATGGTCTCATGGACGCATTTTATTCTGTTGAGTCGTTTCGACGTGGATAGCTATGTATTCATAGCAATCATAGTATCTCTGTTTATTCCTCTGTTTCAATGTGTGTACTCTGTTTTCCGTTCTTATATGTTCCGTTTCAATGTGTGTATATACGCTTTCCATTCTGTATATGTGGATGATAACAGCTAGATTCAAATTAGTATACAAAAACAGATAAAAATGGAATTCATATATATATATATATAATATCATCACATATACGTGATGATACTTAACTACTAGGTACAATGCATAAAGTTGAAAACGAACAATACTAAAACTAATAATCCCTCCTGGGGCCAGTATTCCGGCAGCCCCGGTGATACATCTCCAATGTATCTGTAATTTTTGATTGTTTCATGCTATTATATTATCTGTTTTGGATGTTTAATGGGCTTTAATATGCTCTTTTATATTATTTTTGGGACTAACCTATTAACCGGAGGCCCAGTGCCAGTTTCTGTTTTTTTGCCTATTTTAGTGTTTCGCAGAAAAGGAATATCAAACGGAATGAAACCTTCGCGATGATCTTTCTGAAGGAAATATGCCCTAGAGGCAATAATAAAGTTGTTATTTATATTTCCTTATATCATGATAAATGTTTATTATTCATGCTAGAATTTTATTAACCGGAAACATAATACATGTGTGAATACATAGACAAACATAGTGTCACTAGTATGCCTCTACTTGACTAGCTCGTTGAATCAAAGATGGTTATGTTTCCTAACCATGGACATGAGTTGTCATTTGATTAACGGGATCACATCATTAGTGAATGATTTGATTGACTTGACCCATTCCATTAGCTTAGCATTTGATCGTTTAGTATATTGCTATTGCTTTCTTCATGACTTATACATGTTCCTATGACTATGAGATTATGCAACTCCCGAATACCGGAGGAACACTTTGTGTGCTACCAAACGTCACAACGTAACTGGGTGATTATAAAGGTGCTCTACAGGTGTCTCCGATGGTACTTGTTGAGTTGGCATAGATCAAGATTAGGATTTGTCACTCCGATTGTCGGAGAGGTATCTCTGGGCCCTCTCGGTAATGCACATCACTATAAGCCTTGCAAGCAATGTAACTAATGAGTTAGTTGCGGGATGATGCATTACGGAACGAATAAAGAGATTTGCCGGTAACGAGATTGAACTAGGTATTGAGTAACCGACGATCAAATCTCGGGCAAGTAACATATCGATGACAAAGGGAACAACGTATGTTGTTATGCGGTTTGACCGATAAAGATCTTCGTAGAATATGTAGGAACGAATATGAGCATCCAGGTTCCACTATTGGTTATTGACCGAAGATGAGTATCGGTCATGTCTACATAGTTCTCGAACCCGTAGGGTCCGCACGCTTAACGTTCGGTGACGGTATTATGAGTTTATGTGTTTTGATGTACCAAAGGTAGTTTGGAGTCTCGGATATGATCACGAACACGACGAGGAGTCTCGAAATGGTCGAGACATAAAGATCGATATATTGGAAGCCTATATTTGGACATCGGAATAGTTCCGGGTGAAATCGGGATTTTACCGGAGTACCGGGAGGTTACCGGAACCCCCCGGTAAGTGTATGGGCCTTATTGGGCCATAGTGGAGAGAGAGAGAGAGAGGAGACCAGGGCAGGCCGCGCGCCCCCTCTCCCTCTGGTCCGAATTGGACAAGGAGGGGGGCGCCCCCTTTCCTTCCTCCCTCTCTCCCCCTTCTTTCTCTCCTAGTCCAACTAGGGAAGGGGGAATCCTACCCCCGGTGGGAGTAGGACTCCTCCAGGGCGTGCCATAGGACGGCCGGCCCTCCCCCCTCCTCCACTCCTTTATATACAGGGAAGGGGAGCACCCCATAGACACAAGTTGATCATTGATCTTTTAGCCGTGTGCGGTGCCCCCCTCCACCATAATCCACCTTGGTCATATCGTAGCGGTGCTTAGGCGAAGCCCTGCGTCGGTAGCTTCATCATCACCGTCATCATGCCATCGTGCTGACGGAACTCTCCCTCGAAGCTCTACTGGATCATGAGTTCGCGGGACGTCACCGAGCTGAGCGTGTGCAGATCGCGGAGGTGCCGTACGTTCGGTACTAGGATCGGTCGATCGTGAAGACGTACGACTACATCAACCGCGTTGTCATAACGCTTCCGCTTACGGTCTACGAGGGTACGTGGACGACACTCTCCCCTCTCGTTGCTATGCATCACCATGATCTTGCGTGTGCGTAGGAATTTTTTTGAAATTACTACGTTCCCCAACAGTGGCATCCAAGCCAGGTTTATGCGTAGATGTTATATGCACGAGTAGAACACAAGTGAGTTGTGGGCGATACAAGTCATACTGCTTACCAGCATGTCATACTTTGATTCGGCGGTATTGTTGGATGAAGCGGCCCGGACCGACATTACGCGTAAGCTTACGCGAGACTGGTTCTACCGACGTGCTTCGCACACAGGTGGCTGGCGGGTGTCAGTTTCTCCAACTTTAGTTGAATCGAGTGTGGCTACGCCCGGTCCTTGTGAAGGTTAAAACAACACATACTTGACGAAATATCGTTGTCGTTTTGATGCGTAGGTAAGAACGGTTCTTGCTCAACCCGTAGCAGCCACGTAAAACTTGCAACAACAAAGTAGAGGACGTCTACCTTGTTTTTGCAGGGCATGCTGTGATGTGATATGGTCAAGACATGATGCTAAATTTTATTGTATGAGATGATCATGTTTTGTAACAAAGTTATCGGCAACTGGAAGGAGCCATATGGTTGTCGCTTTATTGTATGAAATGCAATCGCCATGTAATTGCTTTACTTTATCACTAAGCGGTAGCGATAGTTGTAGAAGCAATAGTTGGCGAGACGACAACGATGCTACGATGGAGATCAAGGTGTCGCGCCGTGACGATGGTGATCATGACGGTGCTTTGGAGATGGAGATCAAAGGCACAAGATGATGATGGCCATATCATATCACTTATATTGATTGCATGTGATGTTTATCTTTTATGCATCTTATTTTGCTTAGTTCGACGGTAGCATTATAAAATGATCTCTCACTAAATTTCAAGGTATAAGTGTTCTCCCTGAGTATGCACCATTGCGAAAGTTCGTCGTGCCGAGACACCACGTGATGATCGGGTGTGATAAGCTCTACGTTCACATACAACGACTGCAAGCGAGTTTTGCACATGCAGAATACTCGGGTTAAACTTGACGAGCCTAGCATATGCAGATATGGCCTCGGAACACTGAGACCGAAAGGTCGAGCGTAAATCATATAGTAGATATGATCAACATAGTGATGTTCACCATTGAAAACTACTCCATCTCACGTGATGATCAGACATGGTTTAGTTGATATGGATCACGTGATCACTTAGATGATTAGAGGGATGTCTATCTAAGTGGGAGTTCTTAAGTAATTTGATTAATTGAACTTTAATTTATCATGAACTTAGTACCTGATAGTATTTTGCATGTCTATGTTGTTGTAGATAGATGGTCCGTGCTGTTGTTCCGTTGAATTTTAATGCGTTCCTTGAGAAAGCAAAGTTGAAAGATGATGGTAGCAAGTACACGGACTGGGTCCGTAACTTGAGGATTATCCTCATTGCTGCACAGAAGAATTATGTCCTGGAAGCACCGCTAGGTGCCAAACCCGCTGCAGGAGCAACACCAGATGTTATGAACGTCTGGCAGAGCAAAGCTGATGACTACTCGATAGTTTAGTGTGTCATGCTTTAAGGATTAGAACCGGGACTTCAACGATGTTTTGAACGTCATGGAGCATATGAGATGTTCTAGGAGTTGAAGTTAATATTTCAAGCAAATGCCCGGATTGAGAGATATGAAGTCTCCAATAAGTTCTACAGCTGCAAGATGGAGGAGAATAGTTCTGTCAGTGAGCATATACTCAAAATGTCAGGGTATAATAATCACTTGATTCAACTGGGAGTTAATCTTCCGGATGATAGTGTCATTGACAGAATTCTTCAATCACTGCTAAAGGTTGCGAAGGTAGAAATCAAGAAGGAGCATCAAGTGTTGATGGTCAACAAGACCACCAGTTTCAAGAAAAAGGGTAAAGGGAAGAAGGGGAACTTCAAAAAGAACGGCAAGCAAGTTGCTGCTCAAGTGAAGAAGCCCAAGTCTGGACCTAAGCCTGAGACTGAGTGCTTCTACTGCAAAGGGACTGGTCACTGGAAGTGGAACTGTCCCAAGTATTTGGCGGATATGAAGGATGGCAAGGTGAACAAAGGTATATGTGATATACATGTTATTGATGTGTACCTTACTAATGCTCGCAGTAGCACCTGGGTATTTGATACTGGTTCTGTTGCTAATATTTGCAACTCGAAACAGGGACTACGGATTAAGCGAAGATTGGCTAAGGACGAGGTGATGATGTGTCGGTGTACAAAGAGAGGGGCACGCTTTTGTACCCCTTTACTTGTGCACGGGCAGCCGGAGCCGTGCCCACGGTCACACCAAGCAGAACAGGGGAGGTGAGCCAAGGTAAGACCGAAGCCCAAGATGATAAGAGCAATGCCAAGGCCAAGACCACAAAGAGTAGAGGGACAAAGCAGGTTCCCCCCGGCAAGACCCTTGCCGGGGCAGCCTTAGCAGCCCCGGCAAGACCCTTGCCGGGGCAGCTCGCCCCACACCAACAGAGCGAGCCACCCTTGAGCCCCCGGTCCCCAACGCCATCATCCACGTGGGGCCAGGGCTCGGGAAGGCACCTCTGTGGTGGCATGCAGATCTTTGTGAAGACATATTCAAGATCAGATGAGGATTAGAAGACGACAATCCTCGGCAAGATCCTTGCCGAGGAAGGCCACCAGACCCCCGGCAAGGACCTTGCCGGGGACGACAGCGCGCCACGGCAAGACCCTTGCCGGGCCACCCGGCAAGGCCCTCACCAAGGATGCCAGCAGGGCCACCGCCAGGCCCACACCGACCAAGCTTCCACCGCCGTTCACATGCAGCTGCCAGCCCCACCAGCTTGGCGGGCACCTGCGTGGCAACATGCAGCCCCCAGGCCAACTCGTCAAGCACCTGCATGGCGGCATGCAGATCTTCGTGAAGGCTCCACCACCGCGCCACCTCAGCTGCCTGCCTGCCTACATGGCGCCGCATGCATCGCTGGCCAGGGCGCGTGTCAAAGCGAGGAGGAGCGGCGACGGACGGGACGAGCCTCGCCCCCGTCCCCAATAAAGCAAGGGGACACCTAAGCTACGCATTAAATGCGTCTTGTCCTGTAATACGAGCGATAAGCTCAGGGCACTGCACGCCTTTCCACCTCCTGTGTGCCACTGTGGCAGCCCCTTTCGACTATAAAAGGAGGCCCATGGCATACTGGAGAGGGATTCGGCTCTTTTGAACCACGCACTGACCACAGCTAGTTCGAGAGCTCAAGAACTCTCTGAAATACACCCACCAAAGCAGGACTAGGGTTTTACGCATCCTCACGGGCCGAACCTGGGTAAACGATCCTTGTGCTGTCTACTAGCCCTGCTCTTCTCGCAACCCCGCGCCCCGGCAACCGTAGTAGGGATTCTTGTGATCCCATAGGTGTCCTTTCACACCGACATCTTTGGCGCGCCAAGTAGGGGGCGCAATTGTGAGAATCTGGTCTAGTAGTTAGCCTAGCAGTTCTTCGTCGCCATGGCTCCTAAGAAGAAGACGGACACGATGATCGGCTCGTTGGGAGCCGAGCGGCCCGTGCCGGTGCGGGCGGGCAGTGGACCGGTCGCAGACAGGACCCGGGCCGCGGTCCGCGAGCACCAGCATCGCCCTGGTGGTCAGAGCCTGGCGAGTGGCGTCGTTCGCGCACCAGACGACCGGCTACACGTCACCGGATCCAAAGACAGAGCTGGGCCCCCCGCAGGCGGCGCGGGGCCCTCCAGGGGTGTCGTTGTGCCACCTCCGGGCGGCGCAGTGACCTCCAGGACGCCCACACCGGCGAGCACTGCGCGCTCTTCCCATGGTGTGCGCGTCGAGCAGCGTCACCGCGTTGGTGACCCTGGGCACCGCCGTGGGAAGAGCCCCGTGCGTCGTCCGCAGGATGAAGGGGTTCAGCACGCCTGCCGAAGCAGTGGCGAAAATGGCACGCAGCGACTGGGTCGTGACGGAGCTCCTTCTAACGTAGTTAGAAGTCGAAGCGCGCCGCAATCCACGCAGCTGTCGCCGCCGCCCACGCCGGCAGAAGCTTTGGCGCGTGCGCAGCTGCTCCTCGACTTCCCTCCTGCTGCGGAGAAGCTTGAAAAGTGGAGAGCCACCATCCGGAGCCTCGTCGCCGTCGCCAACAAAGACGATCCGCGACCGGCGGGACCCTCGGGTCGGGGCTCCATCGAGCCACCGCATGCTGGCACTGGGAGGACCGGGGGAGTTGCGGCCACTGTGCATTCTCCTCCTCCTCGCCAGCCGCCGCGGGCGTCGGCCCGTCGTGACGACGCTTGTGATAACATCTCCATAGCGTCTTCCGACCCGCGGACCCTCCGCGACTAGCGCCAGGTCCTTCGGGAACGAGCTCACGAAGACGCTCGAACCACTGTCGAGCGCCGGCGCGAAACGCGCCGCCAGTCAGACAAGCGGACGGGACCCGCTATGGACCACCCGGCACCGGGGGGCTCCGGCGGCCTACCTTACGAGGTGGGCTGCCCGACCTTTACCCGTGAGCTGCGGCAGTTCCAGTGGCCGTCCCACTGCACGTTCAAGCCCGACGTCGGCGAGAAGTACACTGGCAAGACCCATCCATCCGAGTTACTCAGCATCTACACCATCGCGATGCAGGCTGCTGGGGCTCGCGACGACAAGGTGCTTGCCAACTATTTCCCGCTGGCGCTCAAGCCCAATGTGATGTCTTGGTTGATGCACTTGCCGGTGGATTCCATTTCTTCTTGTTCGGATCTGTGCCATGAGTTTGTTGGCGCCTTCACAGGAGGCCACCAAGCTCATGGCCAGGCCAGTGATCTGCATATCATTCCCCATAAGGAAGGGGAGATCCTGCGCAAGTACATCCAGAGATTCAGCTGGGTGCAGTACAACATCCTCGACGTTCATCCCGCCGCTGTGATTAGCGCGTTCCACCAAAACGTGCGCAATCGCAAGATGCGCGAGGAGCTGTCGATGACCAAGGTTAAGGATGTGGCCGAGCTCTACGTTTTGGCCGATAGATGCGCCCAGACTGAAGAGGGAAGGAAGTACCCCGGCGAAGATGCCGGCGCGGAAACCGACTCTACCGATGAGGACGCCGCTACCCCGACGAAGAAGGGCCGGCGTCACAACAGGAAACGCAAGGGCAAGGCCGTGCTTGCCATTGAGGGATCTGACGACACCGGTGCCGGCAAGAAGGTCAAGGCAGGCGCTCCCGACAAGGAGATTGCCGGGTGCGCCGCCTGCCGGGCCTTGGCGGCTACCGACAAGCCAGGGAGCTCCGGCAAGCAATACTGCAAGATCCACCGCACCAAGGGCCACGACCTCCAGAACTGCCGACAAGTCGAGCTGCTTGCTGAGAAGCAAAAGGCTGAGTACGAGAGGCAGGACAAGGAGAAGGACCAGGACGGTGCTGAGGGATCCGGCAAGAAGCGTGGCGGCCAAGGAGGCCGCCCCGGCAAGTACAACCAGCAAGAGAGGCCCGCCCGGGGCCGCGACAAGAAACAAGAAGACGATGATCACGACGAAGACGACGAGTCTGGTGAGCAAGGGTTCCAGAAGGCTATGGAGGCCCTGTGCGTCGATGGCGGCGCCTCGCTGCATACCTCTCACCGCCAGCTCAAGCAGTGGGCGCGTGAGATTATAGCAGCAGAGCCGTCGTTCGACGCTCAGAAGCCGCTGAAGTGGTCCAGCACGCCCCTCATCTTTGATGCCGAGGACCACCCTGACCGCACTACCGCGGTCGGGTGTTTGCCATTGTTGGTCTCACCAACAATACGCAACCTCAGGGTGAACAAGATGTTGGTTGACGGCGGGGCCGGCCTGAACCTGATCTCGCCTGTCGTGATCAAAAGGTTGCAAATCCCTGATGGAGACCTCACGTTTCAAGGGGTCAATCCGGGGAGGAGCCAGCCGAAGGGAAAGGTCACACTGCCCGTGACATTTGGAGGAGATTTGAACTACATGACGGAGAGGATCGTCTTCGACGTGGCCGAGATCCCCTTGCCCTACAACGGGATCCTCGGCCGCCCGGCACTAGCCAAGTTCATGGCGGCGTCACACTACGCCTACAACATGCTAAAGATGCCCGGGCCGTTGACCATCATCTCCGTCCCCTCCGACAAGAAGGACGCGCTGATCTGCACCGACCAACTCTACCGGGAAGCAGTTGCAGCAGCTGCCGTCAAGGCACCTGCTCCTGCCGCTGAAGGCCCGGGAGGGAAGGAGAAGCCCTACAAGACCTCTCGCACCCACTCCGGCAAGCGCACCTCCTCGGAGTGTTGTGCTACCATCGAGGACGTGCCAGAGAGCTCTACCGACAAGAGCAAGAGATCCAGAGCCGAGCCGCCGCGGACCAAGAAGGTGCCCATCAGGGAGGATGGCACAGGAGGGGCCTTCACCATAGGCTCCACCCTCGACAGCAAATAGGAAGGCGCGCTCGTCACCTTCCTGCGGGCGAATGTCGACGTGTTTGCGTGGCAAGCGTCCGACATCCCCGATGTTCCCAGGGAGGTGATTGAGCACCACCTAGCTGTCTGCCCCCACGCGCGGCCCGTCAAGCAGAAGGTCAGGAAGCAGGCTCTGGAGAGGCAGGAGTTCATCACAGAGGAAATCAGGAAGTTGGAAGCGGCGGGTTTGGTGAGAGGAGTGCTCCACCCGACGTGGTTGGCCAATCCGGTAGTGGTGCGCAAGGCGAATGGGAAGTGGAGGCTGTGTATTGATTACACAGATATCAATAAGGCTTGTCCTAAGGACCCCTTTCCTTTGCCGCGCATCGACCAGATTGTTGACTCCACAGCCGGGTGTGATCTGTTATCATTCCTCGACGCCTACTCGGGCTACCACCAGATCTTCATGACAAGAGAGGATGAAGAAAAGACAGCATTCATCACCCCATGTGGTACGTATTGCTTTTTACGGATGCCTTTCGGGTTGAAGAGTGCTGGCTCAACGTTCGCAAGAGCAGTCCAAATTGGTTTTGAACCTCAACTCCATAGAAATATGGAGGCATACATGGATGACATAGTGGTCAAAACCAAGGACGGGCCAACTCTTGTGCAAGATCTGGAAGAGACTGCCAACCTGCGCAAGATCAACCTCAAGCTGAACCCTGAGAAGTGTGTCTTCGACGTTCCATCCGGCAAGCTTCTCGGGTTCTTTGTGTCGCAGTGCAGGATCGAGGCAAACCCAGACAAGATCAAAGCTATTGAGCAGATTGAGGCGCCCAGGCGGATCAAGGATGTGCGTCGGCTCACCGGCTGCGTTGCCTCCATGAGCCGATTCATCTCCAAGTCCGCCGAGCGCGCCCTTCCTTTCTTCAAAATCTTGAAGAAGGCAGGCCCAATGTAATGGACCCCAGAAGCCGAGGCAACATTGCAGGATCTGAAGAAATACCTTTCCTCCACGCCAATACTGGTTGCGCCTAATCCACAAGAGCCGTTGCTACTGTATCTGGCGGCGACGAATCAAGTGGTCAGCTGTAACACCCCGGATATAACTTTCCATATTTGTAACTCCAACTCTTGCAATTTTCGGCTATGTGTTATGATATTCTCTCCGTGGTTGGGTTTTGTCTCTCGTTTTGCATTTTGTTCATGTCATGCATCTCATATCATGTCATCATGTGCATCGCATTTGCATACGTGTTCGTCTCAGGCATCCGAGCATTTTCCCCGTTGTCCGTTTTGCAATCCGGCACTCCCACGCGCACTAGCGCGTCCCTCTTGTTTCTTTTCGTGAGCGGGTGTTAAACGTTCTCGGAATGGACCGAGGTTTGCCAAGTGGCCTTGGTACACCACCGGTAGACCACCTGTCAAGTTTCGTTCCATTTGGAGGTCGTTTGATGCTCCAACGGTTAACCGGGTAACCGCAAAGTCCTTTTGTGTGTTGCAGCAAAACCCCTCTCCAAACAGCCCAAAACCCCTCTAAGTCACTCCCATGCTCTAGGTCGTTCGATCACGATCGTGTGGGCGAAAACCGCACTCCATTTGGAGTCTCCTAGCTCCCTCTACCTATAAAACACCTCCCCCCTCCGAAATTTTTCGCAGATCCAAACCCTAGCAAATCGCCCCCGCCGCCACCGGACACGTCCGCCGCCGCCGGACGTTTCAGCCGCCGCCGCCGCAGCCAATCTCCGCCTGCCACGTGGCCTTCGCCACC